>NC_056750.1:304307157-304364657 GCF_019279795.1 Protopterus annectens
TGTGTGTGTGTGTGTGTGTGCGCTTGTTTGCAGTTGTATATTTCAAGTGTTGAGAGACCAAAATACTGACAGTTCACAATATCAACGATTCAAAATATTGACAATTTATAATTACAGATCACAATAAAGAACTCACAACACTAAACAAAAAATACTGAAACCCCACAGTAAACAAATCACAAAAAAATTACCAGATCAAAACAAAACCAACAAAAAAATCAAAACCATACCAATATCCTACAACACTGGTCTCAAACTCAGGGTCCTCAGACCACAAGCAGGACTAATACCAGCATAATTATAGATGAGGGAAGTCGCTGCATTGACTTTTCTACCTACTCAGTCTTGGAGACTGCTGCTCTTGCATGAGTTTTCTAGTCCTCATACAGTGCCAGTGGGTATTTCATTTTGAAACCATTGGGATAGAACAATGTTCATCTGAATAGCGGTAGTGTTATAGGTTCATAGGTTGGTACTAGACTATCGGCCCTAGGGCCTATACAAGCCTAGCCATAACAATTTCATGGCTATTTCTTCCCACACTATTTACTTTCCTGGACCCACTGACATGATCCCCAGGGTGAATTTCCTTTCTCCCATCAAATCATCAAGGTTCCTTTTGAAGAGGGCCAAAGAGGCGCTCTGCTTGACATCTATGGGCAGTCTATTCCAGAGTCTGGGGAGTCTCTGGGTCAGGAACCTATCCCTATAGCATGTTTGTTTATTGTGATGACAAGGTTTAGATCCCTGGAGCGTGTGGCTCTGAGGGATTGGGATTTCTTTAAGTGTATTATGTCCAACAGCTCTGGGTTTGACATGACCTTGTATGTTAAGCAGAGATCGCCTCGGAGTAGACGAAATGCGACAGAGTATAGCTGGAGTCTTTTAAGGTGGTCAGCATAAAGCATCTTCTTTAGGCCTGTGATTCTTTTAGTGAGGTATTTCTGTGGCCTTTCCAGTTGTTGCAGATGTCTTGAGAGGTACATACCAAATGGGGTGTTGTATTCTATAATGGGTCTAATGAGGGACGAGTACAGTGGGACAATGACCTCCTTTTTTCTTGATGAAAAACCCTTAGTGATGAGGTGTGCCACATAGAAGGATTTCCTGACTGTTGTGGTGATGTGGTTATTGAAGGTGAGACCACTGTCCAACTGTGTCCCTAAATCTCTTATCATACTTTCGGTGTTTAGTGTACTGCCATCTATGTGGTAATTCATGGGTAAATGTTGTTTTCCCAGAGAGGATAACTATACATTTCTTGGCATTGAGCTTGAGCCCATGGCTCTGGCACCAAGCATCTATTTCTGTAAGGCCCTTTGTAGAGTATCCACATCATTTGGGGATTCAATAATGGCTCCCAGTTTGCAGTCATCTGTGAACTTTGTTAGCCAGAGTCCATTAGTGTTGGCCTGTACTTCAGAGAAGTAGATGCCAAACAAGAGAGGTCCCAGGACTGAACCCTAAGGTACTCCACTTGTCACTTGTCTGGAGCTGGATTTGGAGTCAGCTACTTTTACAGTGTGGGTTCTGTCAGTAAGCCAGTTGGCAACCCATCGAGTGACGTAGGGATTAATGCCCAGCTTAGTAAGTTTATCTATGATTCCAGAGTGGGGGATTGTGTCAAAGGCCTTGGCGAGGTCCAGATAGGCTGTGAGGGCTGCCTTACCCTCGTCCACGGCTCTGAAGACTGATTCGAAGAAGTCAGCCAGGTTCAGGAGACAAGGTCGGCCCTTCATGAACCAAAGTGGGTAGGGTCCAGTGTTTTAAGGTTGCCAATGTCTTTGTTTATAAGTTCCATGATAATACGTTCCATGACCTTGCAGATCAGGCTCATCAGGCTGATGGAGCGGTAGTTCCCGGGATCCATGGTGGATCCCCCTTTGTGGAGTGGGATAACTGTAGCTGTGTGCCATTCAGTGGGCATAAAGCCTGAGGTGAGGGTATGATTAAACATGACACTTGGGTGAGGTGCCAGTTCATTTTGTAGTTCATGTAGTACACAGCCCGGGATGTCATCTGGTCCCATGGATGCTGTATTCTTAGCTTTGGAGAGTGCGATTTTTACCTGTGTGGCTGTTACTACTGGAATTTGGCAATGTTCCGGTACTGAGATGGGCCATTTAGGGGAGAGGGGGGTGAAGTTTGCACTGAAATGATCTGCCAGGATATTGGCAATATCCTTGGGATCAGTATTTTTAATGCCATTCTGTTGTAGCTCAGAGCAGATCTGAGCATTGCCATTTAGATTCTTGACATAGTTATAGAATGCCTTGTAGTTGATGGTTTTTCTAATGTAAAGTGCAGGGTTAGAGTTACCTTAGGAAAACCCTTTCTGTAACACTACAGCTTCATAAGACAGGCTCAGTCACTAAAATATGCACCAGCAAACATACACAACACTAAATGCTATCATGTTACTAAACCCTAACTGTAACCCATCAACACACATGAAACTCATTCCCAGCCCAAATACCATGCACTTACCTCTGTGATCTTTCAAAACTGTCAACATTCTGATAGTGCCCTTATGAGTATCAACATTCTGAACTGTCAACATTTTATATGGCGGACTTGTGTGTGTGTGTGTGTGTGTGTATGTATATATATATATATATATATATATGTGTATATATATCTGTGTGTGTGTGTGTGTGTGTGTGTGTGTGTGCCTGCGTGCTGTATGTGGTTTTCATCAAACACTGAATGCTCATAAGAGTAAACAAACAAATACATGACTGGAAACAACAAAAAGTAAAATATTTTTTTTTCAGGGAGGCAAGCCCCTCCCCCCGCACCCCCCTGCCATTTATGTATACCAGTTTTGAGACTGCACAACAGCATGGTAGATGCAAATTTCATGACCTCACTGCACCACGCTCTCATGCAAAAGGCTACTTGCAAAATCTGTAATGAATACAGCTTTCACTCATATGAGTATCTCCTCTTATATACAGCCCCAAAAAGTGTTTGCTTATATCAATGTTTGTTGCTTTGAGCTGCAACTTTCTCTGTGTCTGTAGATACATATATATATATATATATATATATATATGTGTGTGTGTGTGTGTGTGTGTGTGTGTGTGTGTGTGTGTGTGTGTGTGTGTGTGTGTATGTATGTATGTATATGTATCTGTGTGTGTGTGTGTGTGTGGGTAAGTGTATACATATATATATATATATATATATATATATATATATATATATATATATATATATATATATATATATATATATATATATATATATATGGTTTACATTTAAGATGAGCGAACTGAAAAATGCTGAACCCATAACAGTGAATGTTAGTGTGCATTCACTGTTGTGAATTCGTCATTTTGAGTGGAGATCAGGACATGTACCCTATTCCTCACTGTAGTGCAAGCTCAGAGTTAAAATATATAATTAGGAGGGGATGTGAGGGTGCAAGGGGGCTTGTCCCCCTGCATAACGGTCATCAGAGACATCCGGATTTGACAGATGTTTCGTACAAAGTCGACATTCCTTTGTTGACTTTTTTTTTTTTGTCTACCAAGTCTGGTAAATAAAGAGTCGCACAAGTGTGTTGTGACATTTTAAAGATAAACTATATATATATACACATACACACACACATATGTCTGTGTATGTATTTCTCTGATAATCTGTGCAGTTTTCATCCTGTTTCTTTGCTTGTAAGGGTAAAGATTTGTTTATTTATTGACATGCTGCTTGCTTGTATCATTATTTATTCATTTATTTACTTTGATTTATTTTGATGGTTGCATGTTTTGCATATATAGTAGGTTAATTTGCTGTTTGATTGCGATAAGCCTTCCATAGGTGATTCTCTTTATTGGAGTTGTTTTGATGGTTATGTTGTGGATGACTATTATTGAGACTGCATTTTGTGAGTTTCCTTCCACAGTACTTATTGATGCCTCAAACCTGTTTGTGTTCCTGTTTTTGAATAATATTTACTTAATAACAACTTCACTTCTCTGCTACACAGATATATAGTTTTACAATGACAAACAATGATTAAATTGATAATGAAAAATACATTGAGGTCGATGGAAAAAAACAAAAATATTTTCAAAAATGAAATAGGAACGTATGTTTAGGATGAATTGATAAGGAAGAATAATTAAATGAAGGCAATATTTTTGGGTCAGCTCATCTGAAACTTAAGGGTAGTCAGTTGCTGCACAGTACTTCAACAAATGTGCTAAGCCCTGACGCCAGTAGCCAATACCCACATGCCAAGACAGCTCCCTTAATTACTTTTTTTGCCAATGTACAGAGTTTAAAGGTTACTGCAGCTTGTAACATTTTAATGGGCATTCACTTCCTAACAAAGTTCTAGGAGGCTCACCAAATTGGTGACCAGTTTCAGTATCACAGGGCATTACTCTGCTACTTGCTTCCCATGGAAACTTATGTCTCTGTGATTTACTTTTAATTCAGTTTTTAGATGATGCTAATATTTAAGATAATTTTTAGTAAACAACTACATCTTCTAGATTTTTGATGGTGAGAGGGGACAAGTAGATATGCAGCAATGAAGTGCAATTAACATGCTGTTGGCATGCCGTGTGACTGCTGCCCTGGTGTATTGTCTTCTGTCCTCATTTTAATTGTGCCTTCAACAAAAAAAAACATAGAATAATATTCTGAGCAAAGGAATTCTGTTCACTTACTGTTCTCAGTGTCTTTTCAGCACCAACCTTTTGTAACATGACATTTCTGGTGTAATGCACAGTTAAGTTTTGTATGGAAAATTTGCCACACTTAGCTACAAGTTTAGTGAGCTGGTCTTTTGACTTTTCATCTGTGATCCAATTTCAGTGAACAGCAAATGCATTAGGGTCTTGCTAATCAACAGCATTTTGTACAGAATGCATACATGGTAAAATTCAATGCAGATAGGGTAAGACTGAAGATCCAGTCCTGGTACATTGAAAGAACAAATAGAAGGTATGTATAAAATACAGTGCAGTCAAACGTATGATGCATGAGCATATGGGTATGTTGCTTCATTGAAAAAGGAACATAGTGAACTAGAACTCCAAGCTCAAATACTTGGGTAAAAAAGTAATGTAAACTCCTCTTTGCAGGGGTGGAAAGCACCCTGTGCCCTTCACATCCCTGCTAACTATATGTACCAACATTGAGACTGCAGTAGGGAAAGGGGAAATTTACATTTTCCCCACTGCACTGTGATTTGACACTGAAATAAAAGTCAGCATGTGTGATGAGCTGATTTTTAGTTTTGACAAGTCTGCTTTTGTTTCACTGAATAACAAATGCGTTTGAGAACTTGTACAAGTACACATGCTAGTAAAGTGCCATAGTGAGGCTGAGATGTTTCTTAAATGTATTCTATTTGTGAGATGAAGTGGTAAACTGCTTAACCATATAGCTTTTAGAACCTGTTTCTGTGGCCTGTCAGTCTCTCCTAGATGATTAAGGAAGTATACTTTGCTTGGGATTCCTGGGTGGTCTTGTGTAGGGTAATTTAGCTATGCATGGCCCATATCATTCATCATCAACCCCTATTTCCTATTTTTCTACATGGGGTCGGGGTGTCGTGTCAACTTTTACCATCTCTCTAGATTCAATGCTACCCACCTGCCTTCTTTGACACTCATGCCTGACTGTTGCAGATCTTCTCACACAATCCATCCACTTCTTTGCTGAGCACCCTCATTTCCTCCTCTTTTTCCTGTCTGTCCCAAATCATCTTCACCAGATTGTCTTCTGCTTTTTTGCACATGTGACTGAACCACCATAATCTGTTCTTTGATCTTTTCTGCAGTTGGAGCAACTTTGGCTTCTGCTCTTATGTCCTCATTTTTTCTGTCTGTCCCACAGTGTGCATCCTACCACCTGTCTTCATTTGCATCATCTTTAGATTCCTCATTTGCTCTGCCTTTACTGCCCAGGTTTCTGAACCATACATTAGTACTTGGAGCACCACTGTTTTGTACACCTTAATTTTCAGTTTCTTTGGCATTCTTCTGTCATACACTACACCTGACACCCTGCCAGATGGCTGCAGCCCTCTGATTCTAGCTTTGATCTCTTCATTCAAACTTCCCTTCTCTTCAACCACTCTTCACAGGTACCTGAAGCTGTTAATCTGTTTTGCTGTCTTCCCTTCTATCTCCATTTTTAACTGCTTTTGATTTCCCCAATTTGGTGCAGTTACCACTGTTTTCACTGTACTTAATTTTCATCTCATGTGCCTTCAGATTTCACTCCATTCCTCTATCCTTTGCTGAAGTTCTTGCTCAGTCTGTCTTTAATGCCACATCATCGGCATACAGAAACTTGGTTCTGTTCCCTCTGACCTGTTTGCTTATGTAGTCCATCACCAGTATGAACAGCGGTGGGCTCAGAGTTAGTCTGACGTACACCTACTCCAACTGCCAAAAACTGCAATGCTTTGTCTTGCATATTAAAGGGTCTCTAATCCATTTGGCTTGTCTGTTGCACAGCAGTGCTCTTACCACAAATTCAAACCCTACGACATGTGTTTCAGCTTCAGATGTGTTCATTTCAGTGCAGAAGCCAAGAACCAATAATTATGTAAAGCATCTGGTGGTGCTATCTCTTTGGCATGTTCACCACAGGTAAAACTCTGGGATGACTTTGCTCCTGGATTACCACCTAGTTCCTGCCATAGTTCTTGCCATGTTTACCCCTTTTGGACACGCTGTAAGTGGCTTGTATGGGCCATTGGTGTCCTGCTCACCGTGAAGCCACCTGGTGGGTACATCCTGGCTTACCAGTAAACCGATCCTCAGATTCCTGTACTGCTGTTTGACTTTCCTGTACCTGGCCAGAATAAGCTGTTGGGATATGACTGTCCCACCTATCGCTATATCAGAATAAGCTTCACCAAGGAGATCTGTCAAACTGCCCTCTCTTCTGCTGGCATGCAATATAGATAAGAGTGTAAGGAACTCCCTGTAATGATAGGGTTTCATCATATTAACATGATACCTTATGCTTCTGCCTCCTGCTTGGCAACTGTAACATAATAGCTGGCATCACTCCATTTTTACACAGTGGAGAAAGTGGTCTTCCAGGCTGCTTGTGACTGAGTAAGTACTTGTCGTACCAGACAAACAAATTTCTCTTCACCCCCAAAAGACTTCACAGTGCCAGAATAGCTGTTTTTGATATTTGTGGGTGCAGAAGGGTTTGCCCTGCAAAAACTTTTTACTGTTCTCTCTCTACATTGGAATAATGGTAAATGTAGCTACCTCATAGACACAAAGTGCAGAGTTTGATTGTGACCTCAGGTTAGTGGCTATGCTTAAAATGGCCCTTCAGGGCAGTTAGCCTAGTATTCACCTATGAATACTAGGCTTGATACTAACAGGTGAGGATGGATTTGTCATTTTAATGGCGTGGTAGAGCAGGGCATATGTAGCTATACTGTTCTGTAGGGTAAAGTTACACTGGGCATCCTTAAAGGGCACTTAATGATTCAAAATCCCTCACTAACAAATGAACACAGGTCTGTACTTGCAGTGGGGTGAGCAGGGGGTCTGGGCAGTGATGTATGTAGTTTATTCCCCTCACGCAGCATCAGAGTTGGGATCTTAAAACAGGAAGGAGCTTTCCCTTGCTCTTGTGGGTCTGGGGATTTCCATCATTAATGAATTGGCCCGAGTTTGATAAGAGGAGGCTTGGTGCTCAAAGCAGACAGTGAAAGATGCACTTACATTGGAGCTGTTAAGTTTTTGTATTATTAAGGAACAGGCCTGAATTCTGCAGAACCAAGTAAACCATTAAATATTTATAGTCCAGGTAGTGCTGAGATTACACTAACAAGCTTGTCTCTCTCTGATTTTAAACACCTTTTGCTGCTGTTAAGCTGTAGTCTCAAAGTAAATCTTTAACTGTTGGTGGGTGCCTCAGAAGAGTACAAGAAACTGCAGATAGGTTTAAACCATTTTCATCCAGTTCTCTCTCTCTGCAGATTTGTGATGTTTAACGTGTTAAAGCCATTTGTACCTTTTGCTGCTGTTGCAATGGCCGTGTTGTGTGATAGTTGTAATTTTTACATTTTTCACTTGGTGGTACTGCACTTAAATCTGCTTCCAGGCACCGCGAGCAGTTTAAGTGCCATGACTGCAAATTATGATCTGACCTCTCCAGTCATATCCAGCTTATGTTTTCTTAGTATGGACATCACCTAGAAACAGCTTCAGAAGTGAACCTTGAATTGCACCTTGTTTGTCTAAGCTGGTTATGGATTGGAGAGAGTACATCATAATCCTCTTTGGCTAGTTTTTCTGTAGTTGCAACTTGTTCACTTTTTTTTTTGCCCTGTGATAATTATTGTGTAGAAGTTCATTGTGGTGTCATGATATATGGGTAAAGGATCTGAGTTTTGCCTGCCCAACTTTCTTTATGTTGTGTCCCGAGGAGATGGTGCCTATTTTATTTCTGCTTTTTCATTAATGTTTAAAGGTGACAGAGATGAAAGTGCATGCTGTTAAATTATAACTATCTTAAGATGCTGTTTGCTTAAATGTGTTCATTTAGGAACACTATTGTATTTATCTATCCCAACTGCATTTTTGCTGAGTCATTTGCATAAAGTGTGCATTAGAAACTTTGGTAATTCATTCAAAATTAGTGTTTCTAAGCCCAGGTTTTTCTCTCTCTCATACCAGGTCTGTTTATCACTTTTGTGCTAGTTTGCCTTCAGACCAGTTTGTGCTTGAAAGGGGTTTTGCACTAGTGTAAAAAACTGCAGGAACATCCTAGGTACAAAGCATATGTGTGGGTGCCTGCCCGCGTTGGTCAGTAAGGGGAGAGGCGATGGCCATACCTGGAAATTCTCAATGACTATTGACTGCAGTGGCTCAGTGGTTGATGGGCACTTTGGCCACAAAAGACACGCAAGATGGGCATCTTCACTAGTTACTGGGCTGGCTTGAATGTGTGGTGGATTTCTTTTTGCTATTTAAATGAGCTGCTTTGTGCTGTTGCAGAACTTGACACGTTAAAAGGACTGCAACATGTTAGAGCTAAGAATTTAACTGTGTTGCTGGGATTGCATATTCATAGGTTCATAAGTGTGTACTAGGCCAACGGCCCTGGAGCCTTTACAAGCCTAGCTCATAGAAGTGCCCTGGCATCATGTCGCCATTAGTTCTTGGTGCATCTCTAAAGTAGAGCCACTGGATTGATTCCCAGGGTGAACTTTCTATTTCCCATCTACTCATCAAGATTTCTCTTGAAAAGGGCCAGTGAGGTGCTCTGCTTGACATGTATGGGAAGTCTATTTCAGAGAATGGGCAATCTCTGGGATATGAACCTGTCCCTCCAGCATATTCTGTTGATTGTGGTAATGAGGTTGAGGCCCCTGGCGCGTGTGGTGTGGAGGGATTGGGATTTCTTTAGGTGCAACATTTTTAACAGGGCTGGGTCAGACATGGCTTTGTAAGTCGGGTAGAAATCACCTCTTAATAGATATGAGACAGAGAAAAGCTGGAGTTTTTGGGAGTCTGTCCATGTAGGGCATGTGTTTAAGGCCTAGGATCATCTTCGTAAGGTACTTTTGTGGCCTTTCCAGCTGTTGCAGTTGTTTAGTGAGGTGCATGCCAAATAGGGCATTATACTCTACGACTGGTCTAATGAGGGAAGAGTAGAGAAAGATGACCTCTTTTTTACTGAATGAGATGTGCCACATAGGACTTTCTGACCATGGTGGCAATGTGGTGGTCGAAGGAGAGGTTGGTGTCAACCTGTGTCCCCAGATATCTTAAAACTCCTTCAGTGTTCAGTGGGCTACCATCAGTGTGGTAATTAGTGGGAACTGGGCTTTTCCCAAAGGGAACGACGGTGCATTTTTTTTGGCATCAAGCTTAAGGTCATGGTTCTGACACCAGTCGTTGGTCTCAGTGAGTCCTTTCTGTGGGATGTCTAGATCACTTGGGGAGTTAATAATGGCTCTCAACTTGCAATCGTTGGTGAATTTGGTCAGCGAGAGTCCCTCCATGTTGCTCTGGACTTCTGAGAAGCAGATGTCAAACAGGACGACCCAGGACCCATCCCTGAGAGACTCCACTCGTGGCTGGTCGGCAGTCTGACTTGGAGTCTGCTACTTTCACACTGGGGGTTCTATCTGCGAGGCAGTTTGCAACCCACCTAATGATATGGGGGTTGATGCATAGTTTGGTGAGTCTATCAATAATGCCTGAGTGGGGAATGGTATCAAAGGCCTTGGCCAGATCGAGGTAGGCTGTATGAACTACCTTGCCCTCATCCACAGCTCTGCTGACTGACTCAAAGAAGTCAACCAGCCTGAGCAGGCATGATCTACCCTTCACAAAACCAAATTGTGTAGGATTCAGAGTTTGTGGGTTCCTTATATCCTTGTTAATTAGGTCCATGTTGATGCCCTCCACAGCCTTACATATCGGACTTGTCAGGCTAATGGGGCAGTAATTCCCAGGGTCTGTAGTCGCTCCCCTTTTATAGAGAGGAATGACTGTAGCAGTGCGCCATTCTGATAGGACAAAGCCTGAGGTCAGGCTGTGAATGAACAGGGCATAGAGGTGTGGTGCTAGTTCACTTTGCAGTCATGTAGAACACACCCAGGGATATTGTCGGGTCCCATGGAAACTGTATTCTTGGCCTTGGACAATGCAACTTTAACCTGTGCTGCAGTAATACTGGGTGCCTGGCATTCTTTCGGCATTGATTGGTCCTTTAGGGGAGAGAGAGAGATAAAGTTGGCACTGAATCTGTCAGCCAGTATGTTGGCAATATCTGTTGGCTCAGTATAGGAGGTACCATTGTGCAGTAACTCTGAGCAAATCTAGGTATTGCTGTGGAGATTCTTGATATAACTGTAGAAGGTTGTTTTAGTGTCTGCCACAGTTCTGACTCCATAGCTAGCTTTAGAGGTTTTGATGAGGGATCTCAATTTTTTGTTGAGGCTAATAAGGGAGTTTTTCCAGTCTTGGAACTTCATCTTTTTCTGCAACAGTTTCTTCCTTCTGTTCTAGAGTTTAATGGTAGGGACCACCAGATTGGCTTAGTTTTTTATTTTTTTGGAGGAGAGCATCTTGGTTCTGTTGGGTATGGCTAGTTCCATGCATTTATGTACGTGTTCGTACAGGTTCATAGGTTACTACTAGGCTAACTGTCCTTGTGGGCCATTTTAAGCCTAGCCAATTACCCCATGTGAGAATCAAACCCTGCACCTTGTGTCTATAAGGTAAACACCTTAACCATTAGGCCACCCTCCCTACAGTGCATTTGTGTATGATTCAGAGGTCATGCACCTATTTTCCATTTGCATGAGTGCCGTGAAGTTAGCCACCCCTGTTTTTATGAGCCCAAAGTTAGCTTCGGAGAAGTTCTTCATGGTGGTTACCTTTGCTGGTTGTGTGGGTGAGATATGGATTTTCATGTTAGTTAGTTTGTGGTCTGATCTAACCACGGAGGAGTTGACTATTGGTGTTGAGCAATGGTTGCCCATGTTAGTAATAACCAGGTCAAGGATGTTGCTTCCTCTAATGGGGTAAGAATGAACTGGTCCACCGCATTGGAATTATTGAATTCTAGGAAGGGTTGGGCAAGTGTTTGGTGCATGAGTAGTTTTCCCAGTTGATGGAGGAATAGTTAGTTGCCCAGTATGAGAGTGTTGGGTTGGACCCTAATAGATTCCAGGGTGCTTAGGAGTATGGAATGAGTCTTGGGACATGCTTGGGGACCTATATCAGGCTACAACCTGAATCACCGTCTTACCTACTGTTGTACCTCCAATGCATTATGCTGGACTACTAGTCTGGAGGTGTGCATATCCTTTATGAATATGGAGACACCACTACCTTTGGAGCTTCAGTCCATTTTCTGGGGCCGAAAGGTGTGGAATGAGTTATAGCCTGGTAGTGCAGGGGTGCTTTCTGCTGCTTTAAACCAGGTCTCCGTTACAGCACAAATGTCGATGTTCTCCAGTTTGAGTGCTTCGAGTGAGTGCATCTTGAGATTTAGATTTCTAGCGTTGAGCAGCATGACCCTTGGATTGCATGTATTTATAGCTGTTATGGTGGTAATTTGGTCTTTGGGACACTGCCTAAAAAAGGCACTAAAGGGGTGCCAAGAGCCTTAGCCAGTATCCGGAAACCTAGGGATGACAGATGCAGACCATCTCTGGTAAAGCATCGAGGTCTGTCAGTTATGTCATCCCAAGCAGACAGATACTGCATCCCCTTAGAATGACACCAGATACTTAACCAGTTGTTGAAGTTAATCATTTTCTACTTATACTGCAGTATCATTCTGGGTGACGGTAGGATGCTACTCAGGGCTAGGGTCATACCTGCCTGGGCCACATAATCCAAGAACTCCTCCATGTCTCTTCATGTAGTTCAGGGAGGTATGCCTTGGGTCATTCACACCCACATGGACAATGACAGAGTCATACTTGTACTTGTCATGAAGTGACCTGAGTGCATGTGTGTCTGATCCAGGCACCCAACAGACAGCTGACTGTTACCTTCTCCTTATTCAACCTAGTGAGTGGGGCATCAGTGTGCCTCACTATAGAGTCACCTATGATTAGTGTACTGGGCAAGCTGTTTTGCCTTAAGGGCTTAGGTTGAGAGGCACACTGTGTAAGTGAGCTATGTCTTGTGATTTGTGTTGTGTTGTGGTGGTCGAGTGCATTTCTAATTTGGAGGTCTCTGCTGTTTGGGTAGATTTTTGAGAGCCTCCACAAAGGTGGGTGCGTAGTTTGTGTTTTTATGTGAGAGCTGTGATAGTGGGTGTTCTGGAGGCCTTTATGTGGTGTGGTATACGTGTTGACCTTCTCTTGACCAACTTTAAAAGCTGCACTTGCACTTTTTTCCCACCTTCCCTGTAACTAGCCTAGTCCAGATACAGAGTTGCTGTATCCAGGACTGTTGGTAAGCTTCTGAGTCCCGCAAGCCTTTCTGTGTTAGAAGAAAGCCTTCTAGTTTATCAGTGGGAGTGGTAAGCACTAGGTAGCCTGTCTATCATGAGAGGAGAGGTTCTTGGCCCAGAAATTGTAGTTTATTGACCATTTGGACAGTTTGTCCGTCTCTTTCAACTTTCTGATTTAAAAAGACCACATCTGTGCTTGTTTCCCATCTTTCCTGTAACTAACCTACTGGGAAGCACTAGAAAGCCTTAAACTGATACAAGCCTTTCAGCTTAGAAGAGAGACTTTGGAGTGATTAAGTATCAGTTTTCTGTACTTTCTTGCTGTACTTAACTGTTTTCTGCCTAAACGCAGATTTTCCAGTGTTTATTGTGATTTAAAAGCTTGTTTTTTCACATATTGTACTTATTTGACTGCCTGCACTTTTAAAAAGTTGTTTTTTGTTTAAATAATTTGTTTAACTGTTGTAGGCTACACACTAAAGTGCGATAGCCTTTTCTGGTCGTTTGTAGTCATTTAAAACTGTTTTAAGTGCATTTTGTTTACTGTTTTTGCCTTATCTTTTCAAAAAAACAAACAAAAAAAAAACAAAAAAATTCCTTGTTTCCTGCCTTTCTAAGCTAGTATAGTCCAGATTTCAGGCTAGTGCTGATTTCAGGGCTGTGATACTAGTTTCTGAGTTGCCCATACCTTACTTGGATAGAAGGAAGTTTCTCTGTTCACCTGGGAGAGAGGGGCGCTTTGAGCAACCTATCTGTCCCAGGAGGAGAGGTTCCAACCCAGAAGGTAGTAGTTTATTGGCCATTTTGGGCTAATTTCTCTACTATAAAAAAACGCGTTTGCATGGTCTTGCGCACTGGACAGTGCCGGTTAGCTATGGTTAAATTATTCCCGGCTCTACTAAGTCTCCTCTTCAGTTTTTCCCTTGAAACTAGTCTAACTCTCATCCTAATCACTCAAAAAGCATCTTGCAGCCCAGCACTTGCTCAGACCTAATAGCAAGCACTAATATACCCTGACACTGATTGCCCAGCAGGGCAAGGCTCTTTATTCATCCCTCACCAACCAAGTAACTAAGTAGCTCACCCTACTATTCAGGCATGACCAAAGGGCAACTTAAGGTGCACTCTCCAGTCCAGCTGGTGAATCTGGGTATCCTGAGGCAATGTTACAACTGCCTCATGTACACAGACTGCCCTCTCCTCATACCACAGAACACTAACATATGCAAGAGATGCAATTATACAGCCAAACTGGAAGCTAAGCTGTCTCCACCCAAGACTGTAACAGACAGTCAAGAGGAGAAGGTTAACACTTGCACCACACCTCCAGCCGCACACAGACCTACTAAAACAGCACTGGCAAAAAATACACATAAATACACAACATCATACTCAGAGGCTCTAAATAAAAACCTGCAAAAGCATCAGAGACCTCCAAAGCAGACACCCAAACAACCTGCACTTCCCGTCACAAACCAGACTACACAAAAAACACAAAATCAGAGTGCCGCACAATCACAGCCCTTAAGGCGAAATAACATACCTAACACACTAGTAATAGGTGACTCTATAGTCAGGCACACTGACGTCCCACTCACTAGGCTGGACAAGCAGAAGGTTACTGTTAGCTGCCTGTCGGGAGCCAGAATCCGCCACATAACACAAGCACTCAGGTCACTCCAGAACAAGTACAAATATGACTCTGTCATTGTTTATGTTGGTGTGAATGACTTGAGACATACCTCTCTGGACTACATGAAAAGAGACATGGAAGAGCTCTCTGATCATGCAGCTCAGGCTGGTATGAC
Organism: Protopterus annectens; assembly: GCF_019279795.1. Lineage (NCBI taxonomy): Eukaryota > Metazoa > Chordata > Ceratodontiformes > Protopteridae > Protopterus > Protopterus annectens. The sequence continues at coordinate 304,321,884 of NC_056750.1, forward strand.
CCTGACCCTAAGTAGCATCCTGCCCTCACCAAGAATGATACCTCAGTATAAATAAAAAATGATCAATTTCAACAATTGGCTAAGCTTCTGGTGTCATTCAAAGGGGATCCAGTGTCTGTCAGCCTGGGACGACATGCACAACAAGCCATGTTGCTTCGCAAGGGATGGCTTGCACCTGTCACCCCTAGGCTTTCGAATACTGGCCAATACTCTTGCTGCTCCCATAGTGCCTTTTTTAGGCAAGGCTCAAAATTCAAACCCACCTTTGTAAACAGCACAATTAACAAAAAACTGAGGGTTATGCTACTCAACGCCAGGAGTTTAAATCTCAAAATGCATGCGCTCGAAGCACTCCTTAGTATGGAGAACCTTGACATCTGTGCAGTAACTGAAACCTGGTTCAAGGCTCCAGAGACCATCCCAGCACTACCGGACTACAACTCATACCACACGTTTCAGCCACAGAACACGGACCGAAACACAAAAGGAGGGGGTGTATCCATATTCATCAAGGATACCTACACCTCCAGGTTAGTGGCGCAGCATGATACCTCTGAGAACATCCATGTGCAACTAACATCAGGCAAATCTGCAATGCAAATTGTGGCCTGCTACAGATTATCCTCCATGACCCAGGACCACCACTCCACCTTTCTGGAGACACTGGAAAACATGAAGGTCCTACCAAACACCCTGATATTGGGCAATTTCAATTACCCTACCATTCACTGGGAAAACTACTAGAGTACAAATTCCCAGGCCCAGTGCTTCCTGGAATTCATCAACTCAAACACCCTGGATCAGCTGGTAAACTCCCCTACCAGAGGTGAAAACATATTGGACCTGGTCATCACCAACATGGGTGACAGGTGTTCCACACCGGAGGTCAACCCGTCACTGGTTAGATCAGACCATAAACTAATCACTCTGGATGTCCACACCCCACCACCACCCCCAACTAAGGAAACCATGGTAAAAAAACTTTTCTAAAGCAAACTTCACCTTAAGACAGAGGTGGTCAGTTTCACAGCCCCCTCGCTAAAGGATAACGCTGCCCAAGATGCAGAAACCTTTACAAATGCACTCTATGAGCACCTACAAGGGATGCATGGATCGTGCCATCCCTAGCAAAACCAAGACTCCTTCCTCTAAGAGAAGGAAACCAGTTTGGTGGACCCCTGCAGTAAACAGGCTATACAATAGGAGGAGGAAACTAGTTCAGAAAAAAAGCAAATCCCAAGAAGGAAAGACATCCCTGATCAGTATCAGTAAGAAAAGAAGGTCCCTCATAAAATCATCCAGTGCTAACTTCGAAAGAAAAATAGCCAAGGATTCAAAAGATAACCACAAAGCCTTCTTTAGCTATGTTAAGAATCTAAGTGGCAATTTGCAGATATGCACTGAACTAGTGCAAAATAGCACAAAATATACTGAACCTACTGATATTGCCAACATCCTGGCAGATAGATTCAGTGCAAACTTCACCCCCCTCTCACCTCCAAAAGGGCCTACAACAATACCAGAAAAGTGTAGTGTCCCAAAAATCACAGATGCACAGGTGAAAACAGCCCTTTCAAAAGCCAAAAACACAGCGTCAATGGGACCAGGATGCATCTTGCACGAACTACAGAATGAACTAACCCCCAACTTAAACACGCTGTTCAACCTCAGCCTCTCCACAGGCTACATGCCCATAGAATGGTGCACAGCAATGGTTATTCCTCTCCACAAAGGAGGGGCCACAACTGACCCTGGTAACTATCGCCCCATAAGCCTGACTAGCCTGGTCTGCAAGGCTATGGAGCGCATCATCATGGAACTCATTAACAAAGACATTGGGAACCTCCAAACACTTGACCCGACCCAGTTCGGCTTTAAGGGCAGATCATGCCTACTAAACCTGGTTGACTTCTTCAAGAGAGTAACCAAGGCCATAGACGAGGGAAAGGTGGTTCACACAGCCTACCTTGACCTCGCCAAGGCTTTCAACACCATTCCCCACTTGGGTATTACAGAAAAACTCACCAGCCTGAACATAAACCCCTACGTCACGAGATGAGTTGCCAACTGGCTTACAGACAGAACTCACACAGTAAGAACAGCGGGCTCCAGGTCCGATTCTAAACCAGTCACAAATGGTGTCCCACAAGGCTTGGTCCTGGGACCCCTACTGTTCGACATATACTTCTTAGAAGTACAGGCAAACACAGGAGGACTATGGCTAACCAAGTTCACCGATGACTGCAAACTGGGAGCCATAACTGACTCTCCGGCTGACGCAGACATCCTCCAAAAAGGCCTTACTGAGATGGACACCTGGTGTCAAAGTCATGGCCTCATGCTAAATGCCAAAAAAATGCATAGTCATCCCATTTGAGAAAAACAAAACACTCACGAATTACCACATACGTTGCAGCCCCCTTAATACAGAGGAGGTAATAGGAGATCTGGGGACCCAGGTAGATAGTAATCTCTCCTTTGACAATTATATTGCCAAAGTAGTTAGGAAATCCTTCTATGTGGCCCATCTAATTACTAAAGGGTTCACATCTAGAAATAGAGGTTATAGTGCCCCCCTACTCATCACTCATTAGACTCATCATAGAGTACAATGCCCCATTTAGGATGTACCTCACAAGACACTTCCAACAGCTGGGAAGATTATGAAAACACCTCACCAAGAGGATTACTGGCCTCAAACATATGTCCTATGCAGCCCGATTGAAAAAACTCTGGCTGTACTCAGTGGCATATCAATTACTCAGAGATGATCTCTGCCTGACTTACAAAGCCATGTCCAACTCAGAATTGATGGACATGCTCCACCTAAAGAAATCCAAGTCACTGCGAGCCACGCGCTCTAGTGAGCTAAACCTCGCCACAACAATAAATAGAACATGCTGGAGGGATAGATTCCTGCCACAGAGACTCCCCATGCTTTGGAACAAAATTGCAAATTACATCAGGCAGAGCCCCTCACTAACACTCTTCAAGTGAAACCTTGATGAGTGGATGGATAACAGAAAATACACCCCTGGGATCACTTCATTGGCTCTGCTTGACAGAGGATCAGTTAATTAATCAATGGGGTGGCGAAAGCTGACACACTCTGGCTAGGCTTATAAATGCCCTTGGGCAGATAGCCTAGTACCTACCTATGAACCTATAAAAAAACATAAAAGTAACAAAGATAAATTTTAAAAAAATTACAGCGACCCAAAAAACTGAGAAGCAAACAGTTAAAGATGGATACCACCAAACTAAAAACTGTCTGAAGAAGAAATATATAAAATTAAGTAAATATCAAATAAATATGAAGGAAAACCTATCCAGGAGCAAAATACCATTCATCTACAAGAGAAAAAAAATCATTAAGTAAACAAAAACAATGAATGCCATCAAATTACATTATCTTAGAAAAATTAAAGTACTGACTATAAAAAAGTTTGCTCCAAACACAATTTGCTTTGTACCTACAACACAAATGGAAAAAAAGTAAAGAACTGAAAAAACAACATAGACCACCAAACTACAATAGCTGGTGAGAAAAAAAGATGTTAAAAACTAAATATGAAAGAAATATGAGTGAAATTAAGAAACTGATCAAGAAATGGCATCCATTGCCCTGGTAGTAATAACACCTGATACACAAGCACCGAACAAGTAAATACATTAACAATATAAAATAAATATGTTAACAAAATAACATATTTTGATGATGGCATGAACCACTAAAATGATACAATCTAATTCCAAAAATGTACAGTACACTAGAACAATATAACATACTGACTAATCAGTCCTTTATCTAAACTACTGCCAACTTATAACACAGTGTTCAACCTAGATATAACACTCAAATGGCACTACATGAAATAACTGTTTATGCATCACCTGAATATAACAATAGCAGACTTGTAACTGCCCTGTTTCAGACTCGTCTACAGACTTTAATACAGTCAGACACAGCATTCTACTGCAAAGGTTTCATACTACTGCCCATAATACTGCTGTGAATAACTGATTCCAAAGGCACGTAGTAGATACCACAGCATCTGCTGCAACACAATTTACTTCTTAAAACCCAATTTGAGTGCCCCAGGGAAGCTTACTTGGTCCATTGCTATTCACTATATTTTCTATCAGTATGTACCTGCACACCAATGACTAAAACCCATTCTATATGCTGGTGACTTCACTATCATTTGCAATTCTCCAGACCTACCTGAATCTACCTCAGAGGTTAAACATTCAGTTGATAGCTTGTTGTCACGTGCCCAGCAGTCAAAACTGACAATCAGTGTAAGGAAATTTAAACCTGTGATTTTTGGCCATAAAACTAAAACAACTATCTACAATATTATCCCCATAAACAATATCATTACTGACACAGCCAGCACTGGGCACTAACAATACCCACAGCTATTGGGCACCCCCTGATCATCCATAAACTGTGTTGGGGCCTCACAAAAGCTGCAGTTGTTTGGGGAAGATGGGTAAATAAGAGTGTTCATTCTCCAGTGATGTGCTTCATCTTAAACAGGGTTGCACTATAACCCTGATTAGCATAAAGCTGATAACTAGTGAATGAATTTGATGTAAGAAGACGCATAACAATATCCTTAATTCACTGATTACATGCTTTATCTTAAATATGGCTGTGATATGACCATGTTAGGATAAACTGATAATCAATGAGTCTACACGAGGTACGTGCTAGAGATTGGCACCTCAGAGCAACTGATCTCAGTGCTTATCTGGGATTTTAAGAAGAGCAGATACTTCTGGTCTTTAGGAATGGCTTTCTTTATTAGGAAGTTTTATGGATAGTAGCAAGATACCAAATACCTTAACTTTCAACTTCTTTGCTGAAGAATTCTGGACAAAGAAGAATTCCAAGATGGCTGCACATTGTTTAACACATTGATTAATGCTCTAGCCCAGTGTGAAAACAAAAAAAAAAACTCTGGAAATAACCAGCAAAACCTATTTATTTGGGTAAAACTCAGTTACTGATCAGTCACTATATTGTCTGGATGAAAGTTAAGAAGAAATCTGGAGAAAGTAAGAGAAAATTAAATAGAAAAGTAAAAGAAAAAAAAAACTCCAGTGGTGAACAGTTCTGTAGCTGTTCAGGAGAAAGAATTCAGATTTTAGACTTGGTACAAGAGATAGTTTCCAGTAATTTAGGGGGAGGGAAAAGACAAATGCATTCAGAGGTATTTAAATGAGACACTACAGAAATACATATAGTTAAATGACAAAAGGCTGGAAAGAATAGAAGAAGCTTTAAGAAGCTATTCTGATGAGGTGATAAAACTGCAGAAATCAGAGGTTGAAATGTAGATGAAACTTCGCAAAAAGAACCTTTTCAAAAAAATATCAGAAATAGACGAAAGACCACACAGCAAAAAATCTGAAATGTTTTGCTATTACAGAGAAACTCGATGGAACAGACTGTATTAATTTCATGAAAGTATAAATAAGCAACTGGACTCATTCCACAGCAGGATTTGTTAACTGAAAGGGCACATTGTGTCTGTGCTTCAAATCTGACCACGCGAAAGATGCCATGACCTAAAGTACTAAAGATTCAGTCATATCAGCTAAATGAGCTGCCCCTGACAAAACTGTGACAGAAGGGTGAAGCATTAGGCGTAAGAAAAGTGAATGTATATCTGGAATTAAAGGGTGTCAAGAGGCAGGTGTGAGATACAAATTGCTATATACAGCATTCTTCAGAATATTTTTTTCAGAGTGAACAATGACATTTTTCGATAGAGAACATGTGAAGGGAACAAAAATGTTTATTCATCAAAAAGTGAGCAAGAAAGTTATAGGGAATTCTGCTTTGCATTCCTCTGATAATGGCACAACCCATAAAAAGAACTTGCCAGTGAAATCCTTTAAAAAAAAACTCAGGAGCTGATGAGCTGACTAGGTGATCAGGATAATGAAGGCAGCCAGCAATAATGTGAAGGTAGGAAATAAATGGATGAATATCATTTACATAAAATGTAGTTTGGAAGTAAGAGTTATGCTTCTGCAAGAAGTGGAAAAAAAAAACAAAAATAAAAATACTGGAAGTTGGTGGACTGTGTTAAACTGGTAGGAGTACTTTAAAGTATAATTCCCACCCTGTTATTAATGTTTAGAAGGTTAATGAAGGAAAAGAAGATGTAACTGTAAGTAGGAAACCCATTTTTTAATAATGTATGTATAATGCTTTTCTTGAAGTCAAGTTATCAGTGACTGCTGTTAATTTCAGTGATGTTAAAGTAAGAAAGCATTTTTTTAACTTTAATATATCTGGGTTTCATAATATAGCAAGATAAAGGTTAGATATAAGTAATACGTTGTGATATGGGGTTGCTACATAGAAGATGGTGATGTAAAATTATCATATATGCATATTAAATTATGATGGTTTTCCCCTGACATTATACAAACAGACGTGTACACTAAAATCATGCAAAGAATAAAATGCTAGTTTTCTAGCATTTAAGATGAGCTATGCCACATAACTGCAAAACCCTTAGCTGGTCTTTCTTATGTACCAGCAAAGTTTTGCAGTTACAAACTGTCTGAAGGCACAGGCAATTAATCAGGAAATGACTGTACTGTGAACTTTGAGGCATTTGTATGGGGAAACACACATTGGTATTTAAACAGGAAGTGGCAAATAGTTCCATGAAAATAAATGAATACATTGAAAGGAATACAAGCAGATGCATTCCTAGTAACATTAATCTCATCAGTAAAAATCACAACCCAAAAATCTGTTAATTTAATGGTAACCACTGCACTGTTTCTAGAGTCTAAAAATTAGTTAACTGAGAGTATATAAGTTGTTTTTCACATCTGGGAGGGAAGCTGATATGGGACAAGAATGGATGGTATGGGTGTAGGATGTAACATAGGTTCTAAAGTGTTTTCAGCATGACTCTAACTGTAGAACTGGTAAATCTGTAGCTGTCTATTCAGGACATCTGCCCATATATGAAGGAGTAATTTTCCTTTTTGGAAAGTATATAGTTTTGTGTGTTTGCTATGAGTTAAAAGGGGTTTGATGATTAAAATAAATGAAAATGTACAGGTTTTTTTGTTTGTTTCTTGGGTGTTTTATTGAAAGAAAAAGTCTGGGAAAATGTGACATAGGTACAAATAGAGATGAGATGCTGCAATTGCATTTAAGATCAGCCTGCCCAGCAATAATGCATGCATATAAATTGCAAGTTGGAAAGATATATTTAAAATAAATCTGCCTTGTAGAATACATCAAAGTAATTGGGCCTTACACCCTCCGAGGAAGGTTGGGCCTTGGGCTAGCAACCTGAGCCCATAAAATCAGTACCTGCTACAGAAACAACTAGTGCTGAAAGGTGCCCATTGCCCAATGTACCACATGATGTGTTAATGAGAGAGAATCGAACCTTATCAGAAGGACTGCCTTATAAATCATCAATGGGATGTAAATGGCATTGCAGATATGGTCAAGAGGCAATGAGTACTGAATTATAATAAGAACTGTATGGTCCAAATAGCAATCTTACAAGAGGCACACTCAGAAATGAGCATGTGAATTTGGCCAATTACAAAGCTGAGACTCAGAAACTCATTCGGAACAAGTTCAGATGTTGGACACCAACATTTGGAATGCCAAAGACCAGCAATACCAAATTTGCACCTATTCCAGACACATGACAGAGCATTTCTTGGATACAGAGTGTTAGGATGTTTCAGGATTTGAGGTACTGTTCAGTAGTGTGTATTTCAGCATGCCATGTTTTGGTGATGCTATTTGATGGCTGTGCTAGTTGAGCTTCCAAGTCTCGACATTGTGGTAGTACACCAAATTTGGCAAAGAAAGCATTTCAGAATGGATATTCAGCAGAGTATCAAGGACAAAGGGGGGTAACAATACTGATTGTGAGATAACCTACAATAAATATACAGGAAGGAAAGAAAGACAACAGTGGTAGATTTTTTGGTGATAAGGGATCATTGTCAGGTAAGAGGATTACAATGGCATGCATTTATATTTCACCTAAAACTACTACTAAGCAACAGGAATGTAATGGGAGAAGTAATTAGCTTTCAGCAGGGATTATTATTCATGGTTGAAGACTGGAACTCAATATGCAATAGTAAATATGTATCAGGGGAAACCGGAGAGAAAGACATAACAAAGGAGGATAGATTTCTGAAAAAATATATATTTGGGAAGGAAGATGTGAAATTACTAGCAGCAACCAAGAGAGACTTATACATTACTTGCACATTATTCCACAAGGTACAATAACTGTGTTAGACTGAACAGAACATGAGCATGGGTATTTAACTGAAAGCCATGAAATGTGTGCAATAACTATTTCAGATCACACACAAATCAAGGCTAAGATAAAGATACAGGATAATCAACTAAGAGTGGGAGATGCACACTTTCCTACACACCTATTTAAAAGAGATGAAGTTAAAGAACGCACAGTAGAAATCATTCAAGCGTTGTTAGTGAAGATATACATTTTTTTCACAAGGGATAGCTGAGGAGTGGGATGAAAAGAAAATGTTACTGAAAATGAGAAAAAGTAATAATTATTATTTAGAAGGATTAGCACAGATTATAGCATTGCAGAGGAAAGAGAATCTCACAGAACAAGAGGAGGAATTGTTGCATGCCAAGGGGAAAATAAGTGAGTATTTGAATTAGTTTAGAAAGTTTACTATTAAGCAATTTATTTATTTATTGACATTTGTTTATGGGGAAGGTCCACTGGGTCACAAACCTATTTTCAGTGTAGGCCCGGGAAGAAAAAAAAAGCTCCACAAAAATTATTACAGCGTATTTTAAAGGTAAAATAGGATAAAAACATAAACAATAAAAATTACATTGGCACTTGAAATATCATGTGCAGTACATTAACAGTTAAAGCATAGAAGAACAACATTGGTACAAGAAATATAATACAGAGTACATTAATGCTAAAAGCATTTGAATAATAACGTAGTTTTGGTTCAAAGCAAACAATTCTAGTAAAAACTAAGGAGGTTCTAGACATTGCCTAGAAGTAGATAGATTTGTAAAGTTTGTTGTTATAGAGAAAATTCATAGTCACGTGTGCAAATTTACATTAAAGAGTGAAAGGAGAAGTAGTAGTTAAAAGTTTATTTATGCAAACAAATAATGTAAAAGGTGACTACTGGCAGCAGTTACCAAACCCCAGTTCTCATTTTATGTAGGCATCCACAGTTGTACAGATTTCAAAACACTTTCTAATCCAAGCCTGGGTCTGACCAACAGCTGCCTGTAAACAATTAGGGACTCACACTCAATCCTTCCCAGCTTCCTCCATCAGTCCTACAACTACTAGCAACGTACATCACCATGATTTTAAACTCCTGCATTCATGTAGTTATTAAAAATGCAAAACACTGCCATTTAGAACTTGTGTAACTCTCATCGCTACATATGGTATATTAGAACAAAATCTTTTGGTGCCATCATGATGGTCACATTATAATGCAATATTATTTTTCCATTGGGCAGTGACCTTTGGCATTACTCTATCACTTCAAAACTGATCAAAAGGAAACTTGACACAAAACAAACATAAATGCGCTGTGTTTACTACCCCCAGTAGTACTACTGGTGCACACACACACACACACACACACACACACACACACACACACACACACACACACACACACACACACACACACCATGCACCACACGTTCAACTACATCTGACATGATTTACAGTCTTCGCCCTCATCATTGCTGTCTTGCATTACTTTCAGCATGAGGTTGAACTGATTTTGGGGCCAGCTGGACTCAGTCATGGTGCCAAAATTAATATGAGCTTTTAAGTCTCAATAAAGACATTATTTAAAAAAAAAAGTTTTTCTTGATGGAGTCATCCTATGTTATTTAATGGCTGTAGCACAATGAGAAGTAACTTGGAGTAAATTACTTACCTATTTCCAATGCTCCAAGACCAATACACAACTAGTAGCAAGTCATCACCCACAGTTTGAAACTCCCACCCAGTCTCAGAGTCTGAAAATTGTGAACTGAAGAGGCCACTTGGAAATTCGTGGCACCCCATTATTTTGCCCTCAAAACTGGTAAATACCAAGGAATTCTATTCAGTTGAGAGGTATAATGTCCTCCCTGTGTTCACATGGGTTTCCTCCAGGTGCTCCAGTTTCCTCCCACATTCTCAAAACATGCTGCAGGTGGATTAGATAATCTAAATTGGCCCTAGGTATGAGTATGTGCATGAGTGTGCCTTCTGAGGAAGGTGGGGTGCTGGGCTGGCAACTCGACACTGTAAAACTCTACTGCTACTTGTTCTGCAGACCAGTGATCCACCATGGTGACCCCTAATGGGAACAGCTGAATGGAGAAGAAGAAGACAAGTCTTTATAGCTAGAGAGTCACAAATAATATTTAAATCAAACCATACACAGCCAGCAGCACAAGACCTATAAGTATTTTGTATATTTTCAGCAAATAAAAATCAAAATTTGAAAAGAATTTTAATCAGAACATACAAAAAATTGTCAAGACAAAAGTTGATTGATCATAGAGCCACAAGAGTTTTGCCTGGTGCGTGGGTTGGGGTGTCGGGTGTTAAACTAATGAGTAGTGAGCTTCATACCAGTTGATGGCAGTATGGATAACCAATGCCGTTTATTGTTTGGCAAGGTAAGGATATGATCTCCAGCAGGCAAGAACTGACAGAGTGTTAGGGGGTGTTTTAGTGGGTGAGAATCTCACAGTACTAGGGCAGGGCCATAATCTGGCCATCATTAGTTGTCACCTCCTTGCAGTGCTAAAAAAATGAAGTCAATTTTACTTCAGACTAATTTTAATGATCTATTACAAATGCTACATGCTATGAGTTGTGCCAACATTATGTTGTAATTTTTTATCCAAATTGCCACTTCAAAGCCTCTACCATCTCCCAACATCTGATTACTATCCATACTATCCAGGGCCCCCAGAAGTTTTCCATCTCTGTTTAGGAGGTGATAACGCCTATGAAGAGAACCACTGGTTTAAGCAAAAGTAACACAGATTTAAGTTACTAGGTACTAAAAAAGTAATATTTTGTTACTATTTTGAAAAAGTAACTAGTTATATTACTAGTTACTAGAAATTGTAATGTATTACAGTAATATTTTACATATTGTAATATATTACTCCCATCACTATATACAAATCATCTTTAAGCTCTATCTCTATACTCGGTCTCCTACAGGTTACTGACAGGCAATCTGTGCCTGTCATACAAGACATCCTCAGATCCAGCTCTGATTGACTTTTTCACATCTACAAAACAAACAGTATCAGAACCACTTGATCCTAGGATTTAAATTTTGCTAGCGGCATAAATAGAACATGTCGATGAGACAGATATGCATCTCAGAGAATACCCATGCTCTGGAACAAGCTCCCTATCCATGCGAGTCCACCCCTAATCCTATTTTAGCATAACCTTAACAAATGGATGGGAACTCAGAAACTGACCTCCATGTCTGGCCCCCATGTCTCTGATAAACAGAGACAGGCAGTAACTATGTCCAACCTAACATACTGTACCCCCCTCCATAAGCTTTAGAAACTTCCTAGCTAACATACCTCCTCCTAATAAACAGCCATGACACATAGGGCCACAACTGGCTTATAAACGCCCTGGTGGTCATTAGCATATTATGTACCTATGAGAGGTATAGGGAGGTATTAAATGAAAGACTCTCTCTGGTTGAGTTTTTAGTTAAGTCTAAAGCAGAAACTTCTGTTTAAGAAAGGATAAGTAGTAGATCATATAAAATAATGCAAGATAAGTATAAGAATCAATCAGAAGAAGTTAGGAAAGACTGGTGAATGAAAATGGGAAAGAATATAAAAAGGAGTAATGGCAAGATGTTTGTATGGCTGCCATGTATGCGACAAAATCTAGAAAGTTCAGGATTTTTACCTGGAAATGTAGGGGTGGCTGCCATAATGGTTAAGGTCTTTAGTTCACAGATACAAGATACAAGGTTCGATTCTGATAACTGGATGCTTGCTAACCTGCAGACTGATAGCAGAGAATTTACTTATGAACCTAACAGTCTGCATAAGGATTTTTATACCCCAAGAAGATTCCAGAGATTTTTTTCCCACAGGTAGACAGCAATTGTTGGCTGTATGATGGGCTACCGAGGGGTACTTGGGAACATGTTTTTGGGAATATGATGAATCAGTAAATGCTAAAATTCCATACTGGGTACTTTGTGAGAAATATATGGGAAACAATAAGGAAATGAATCTTTTGAGTTGGGATGTAGAAACTGAATTGCCTAGACACTGATGGCTACCAAAACACAGATTACAGAAAATGAAAATCAAAAGCTAAGCCAACCTTCACATAATTATTTATTGGGTAAAGGAGGTAAAATAATTGCAGGTGGGAATTTTAGAAAAGGAAAGAACTTAGTATTAATTTATGAGTTCATTTAAACAGTTATTGGATTATATGGTTTGCATTAACATGCATTTTGTGGACACCGAGAAGTAAGAAACTCTATTGTCTGGTATTAGAGATTCACTCATCTAACATCTAGCTTTTTCTTTCACATTCTCCTTCTGTTTCAGCTATTACTATTATTCATGTTTTAATCAATTGTTACTGTGGTCTCCTGTAAGAAGTAGTGTTTTGGTAGGATCACTTAGATCCTCTAATAAACTAATGTTAAAGATTACCCAACCCCACAACACACAAGGAACCTCCCTCTACTCTTATAAAATTGCAAACTCGGGAAAACTCTTTCTCAACCTATAGCTAAAAACCCTAGCAATCATGAGTTCAAACACCTCCTTAAGGAACATCTAGCAAAACACTGGCTCTGCTCCTGCCATACTCCTGGCTAGTCTTCCTACTATCAAACAAAACCTCCCAATACTACTCCCTCCCCGCCACCCTATACTAGCTCATACTCACAGCTACGTTTATTAGCCACTCAAGGCCAACTCGGTCCAACACTCTCTTTCAATTAGCGAGAAAACCACTTAAATCCTAGGCAATTAAAATGTTGATACACTACAACCAGTACCAGCTCTGTTTACCTAAACATAACTCCTTGCAAATACTGCATGGTCTTACAACTGGGGTTGGTCTTACAACTGTTTGGAAAACTGTATTTCTTTATTTTGACAAACTGAATAACACTGTTCTTACCTTTAATTTATGCTGGTAAATCATTTCAAACTGTACTATTTTTATTAATATTATTATTAGCTTAGATTAGTATACAAGATGTACAATGTACAGTGTATACATTATTAGTATTGGCTAATTTGTAAAGTTTGTTCAGTATTGTTAATTTTTCTTTACTGCATGTCAGGAGCTTTTCTCCCTGGGTCTCCACTGAAAATGGGCTACGTGCCCAGTCGGACATTACCTGGTAAACCAATGAAATAAATAAATAAAATAAAATTACCAGAATTTGCTGACTGCTTCCTATTCCTACATTTTACTGTTTACTGAATATGAAATATACACATTTTGATATCCACAATGTTTTAATTACTATCTATATTATTTTCATTATATTGTTGTGTGCATAATTTTTTTGTAATGGAAACTTTCTCCCCAGGCTACTGCTGAAAATGAGACCTGTACCCGGTCTGACTTTCATATAAACAAAAGCAATAAAGTTTAAGCCAAAGTGCAACAAATACTTTACTGTTAACTCACCAATATACTGCTAGGAGATTGTTTCTTTTGTTAGGGTTATTTTTATTTGTCTACCAGAACACATGTCCAAGGCTTCCTTTACTGTGGTCGATCCTCTGTCCCTCTTTCCCCAAGAGATGCTGATCTGGACACCAAGTCTCCTTTCTCTGCCTAGACTTCTTTTAGCCCTCTTTTTATAGTATATTCGCTAGCTCGTTAAGCTTAATATGAACTCAGAGCTCTAGTCATTTAGAGAAACATCACTTTGTTTATAATAAACTCATTATAAAACTGCTGTTGACATTATCTGTATAAATTGCAATACATGTATGGGCACTTATACTGTTTCTAATGGTGAGAACCACCACGTGTGTGTGTGTGTGTGTGTGTGTGTGTGTGTGTGTGTGTGTGTGTGTGTGCGCGCGTGACATTCTATTTACTCTTACATTGTGTTTACCCTTGCCTGCCTGTGGATGAAAAGGGTCTAAACTTAGCAGATCCCTTACCCATTAACAAAGAAATAATTAAATTAGCTAAATTGAATTTTCTATTGCAATAGTCTAAATAATTTTATCTGTGTGTCATCATCAGTAATTAACTGGGAGAGACAGAAAATCATTGAAGCATCATGTTAATTCATTAAAATGCATCTAAACCCACAATTTTATTATAATATCGGTAAAGAAACCTAACTCTGTTTATGTAATGCATGTTTTGATTATATCTAAAGAAACATTATTTTGACAAAGATACATCAATCTTGACAACCTCTGACAAAATACTGATAGAACTATAAACAGCAAGAAGTCAAATGGCTTCAGAAGTACTTGGCTTTCTTCTGCAAAATCAAAAGAATGGTTTGGAGGGACAGGTATATCTTGCAGAGGATACCACTGCTTGAGAACAGAGTCCTCATCCATGTAAAACAAAGCCCATCCCTGTTAATATTCAAGTGCAACTTGGATCTATGGATGGGTAATACAAAATCTGCCCCAGAACTGTCCCATGTACTACTAATGGACAGAGGCAACTCCTACATACTTTATGCTATGAATGTTTCCCTAAAATTATCTATGGTATGATCCCAATTATTCTCTCTAGGAATAATATATAGTTACTGATCATGGGATAGGTAAGGCCAATCTAGCACCAAAGAAGACAAGTTGATTCAAGCACTAAAAGGGAAATTAGCTTGACTTAAAATGGTCTTCAATGGCAGATAGCCTACTACTGGCTTATGAACCTGTGAAGCTACATTATTTCTTGGAAGATTTACAAGATCTATTTTAACATTTTTAGTGTAAAATTTGGTGGTAGATTATTTGACACTGAATGGCCTGCAAGACTGCCAATTCCTTTCAAGACATTTCTTGGGCACATAAAGTTTGAGGTCTATCAGGTGGGCAAGTGCATTGTTTTTAATTATTTGATAGTTGCGTAGAATGACAAACTCCTCAGGAACAAACTGCCAATTCATGTAAACCAGAGCTCCTCAATGACCTTATTTAAGTACAGCTTAGACAACTGAATGGGAGACTGTAAATTTACCCCGGGGGTTCACCTATGCCCCTCTTGGATAATGGCAGTCAGTGCTGATCTTACACTCACCCTGCAAATATAGACCATACAACCTGGTTAATAAGGGAACAAGGGTATAACATAGCAAGGCTTATAAAGGCCCTAGGGCTAATAGCCTAGTCACCTCCTATCAACTTATGAACCTATGTGTTGTAATCTCCTTGTTTAACTTGAGTAGTTAGAGCAGCTCATGTGCCATCCATGGTAAACGGGTTGCTTTATGTCACTGTTTTTTTATTGGAAAATCTTGTTTCGGACATTTAGTAGGGCAGTGGTTAAACGGGGAGTTTCACACAAGAGATGTGATAAAGTTCAGCTCAGTTATATCAGGTTAAAGCATTAAGGAAATGCTGTATACTGTCAGAGTAATGATTACAAATGTAGTTGCTTGCATGGAGTGCACAGTGGTTAGTAATGTTAGATAGGCAAATATAGATGAAAGTACTGTTATCAGGTTGGTTTGAAATTAAAAGCTCAAGATATGACTACTGGAAGCTGTGTTTGCTTGGTTGCTTCTTTTAGTAAGTAAAAAATACTGAGGACAGACAGAAAGCTGCTAAAGTGATGAATGATGGAGCTAATAAGGATGTTTGTTGCTAGGATTTCATAAAGAATAGAGCAGTATTGTGGAGAGTCTCCATTTTCCTGCAGTTCTAGTCTGATTGTGAAAAATCAGCATTGCCCACTGGTATGATGTCATACTGGGGAACAGCATACACCAATGCATTTCAGCATGCTAAACCGAGATCACCATCTTGTGCAGTGCATGCTGCACCAAGAACAGGTAATGGAATACAAGGACTTTCTATTCTAAGTCCCACTACTTATTCCTGACATACGGTGAATACGGCCAATCCTGCAGCATATCTCCTGGTAGTCACTGAATACGCCTGACCCCAAAAGACCACGTGTATGCTGCTCATAGCACATTATGCATAACAGAGACTTATCTGTCCTGCTTTCAGTATCATGACTCAGAAAGCAGTGGTAGTAGGACAGCACCATGGCACAGAAAAATAAAGTCCTAAGTGACCAGGGTTGGTTTAGCAGTTCAGGCACTTGCAGGGAGGAATGGGCATATCCATCCCAAACGGGAGGGCATTCATCTAGGTGTTTTCTCTGGTGAGGCATGGTTGTAGCCTCAGACATAACAGATGAATGCTGGGGAGCCCCACAGCAACAAGAATGATGTGAGGTCATGGAATGTCCTAATGATTCTTACTAAATCCACTTCTGATGGTGCAAATCCAAGGGGAAATAGGATGGGTAGCTATATGGCATGGGGTGGTGGCAATGAGACGAGTTGGTGGTCACGTATATGGGAGCGGGAAAACGTAATGCTAGAATGATGGGGTATGCCATATAACAGCAGTGCAATGAAAGTAAAAATAAAAGTCAGTTCTCATTCTTTCTCTAAAAAGGGGGCTGCTCACACACACAGCTATAATGCATGGATGAGTAAATTAATCTACAAAGTTGTATCTCTGCCGTATGAAAACAGATCTGCCCATATGTGAAACTGGTACTGCAGGAATTTGTGCTTCCTCACCATATAATGCCTCTAGTTTGTGTTCTCACATGCAGGTGGATATGTCCCTACTTCACAGTAGCCCAAAAACTGTAAATGGCAACTCTTTATTTGAAGTTTTACATTGGCATCAATTCCAGTAATGTGTAGTGCTCTGAGATTCCTCATTTGTCTGTGTGTCCAGAGGAATCCTGGTACCCTTTTTTAACTTATTACATCCGACTGACACTTTCAGGTGCATCTGCAGTTAACTCCTACTGATGCCTCTAGGCATCAAATATTGCTTGTTCATATTTACATCAATAATTCCAAAACCATGCTATGTACATGATTTTAAAAGATTTTATCTTATAACTTACACAATGGCAAACTCAAATGAATTAATATTTGACCTCTGTCTAGTGCAGATAAATAGATATTAACTATTTTTATGATATTAATTTATATAGATCTGACCACAAACTAATCACCTTGGAAATCCATATCCCTCCCACCCTTCCCACAAAGGTAACCATTATGAAAAACTTTTCCAAAACTAACTTTGGGCTCCTAAAACACAGGTGGCTAACTTCACAGCACCTATGCAAATGGAGAATAGTTGCATGACCGCTGAATCATACACCAATGCACTGTATGAACACGTACACAAATGCATGGATCTCGTGATACCCAATAAAACCAAGACACACTCTTCCAAAAAAAGGAAGCCAGTCTGGTGGTCCTCTGCCATAAACAAACTCTGCAACAGAAGGAGGAAACTGATGCAGAATAAGGTGAAGTCCCAAAACTGGAAAAACTCCTTTATCAGCCTCAACAGAAAATTGAGATCCCTCATCTAATCCACTAAAGCTATCTATGAAAACAGAATTGCAGCAGATAGTAAAGACAACCACAAGGCCTTCTATAGTTATGTAAAGAATCTCCACTGCAATACCCAGATTTGCTCTGAGCTACTGCATAATGTTACCTCCTATACCGAGGCAACAGATATTGCCAATATATTGGCTGACATTCAGTGCCAACTTTACCCCTCCCCCGGACCAATCACGATACCAGTAGATTACCAGGCACCCAGTATTACTGCTGCACAGGTTAAAACAACTCTGTCTGAGGCCAAGAATACAGCTTCTATGGGACCTGACAATAAACCTGGCTGTGTTCTAAATGAACTACTGAGTGAACTGGCATTGCACCTGTGTGCCCTGTTCAATAACAGCCTTACCTCAGGCTTTGTCCCTACTGAATAGTGCACTGCTATAGTCATCCCTCTCCACAAAACAAAGGAGCGACTACAGACCCTGGGAACTATCACCCCATTATCCTGACAAGTCTGATATGCAAAGCTATGGAACGCATCATCATGGACTTAATAAACAAGGATATAGGGAGTCTCCAAACTCTAGATCCCACACAGTATGATTTTGTGAAAGGTAGATCATGCCTGCTCAACTTGGTCGACTTCTTTGAGTCAGTCACCAGAGCTGTGGATGAAGGCAAGGTTATTCATACAGCCTACCTTGATCTGACCAAGGACTTTGATACCATTCCCCACTCAGGAATCATAGAAAAACTCACTAAGGTAGGCATCAACCCCTATATCACTAGGTGGGTTGCAAACTGGCTCACAGATAGAACCCACAGTGTGAAAGTAGCTGACTCCAAGTCCGACTGCCAATCAGTGACGAGTGGAGTCCCACAGGGAGCAGTCCCGGGTCCTCTCCTGTTTGGTATCTACTTCTCAGAAGTCCAGGCCAACATGAAGGGACTCTGGCTGACAAAGGTCGCAGACAATTGCAAGTTGGGAGCCATTATTAACTCCCCAGGCGATGTTGACATCCTACAGAAATGCCTCACTGAGACCAACGACTGGTGTCAGAACCATGGCCTTAAGCTCAATGCCAAAAATTATGCCGTCATCCCCTTTGGGAAAAAAACAGTTCCCATGAATTACCACATCGATGGTAGTCCACTGAACACAGAAGGCATTATAAGAGATCTAGGAACACAGGTTGCCAGCAACCTCTCTTCTGACCACCACATTGCCACTGTGGTCAGAAAGTCCTTCTATGTGGCACATCTCATTACTAAGGGTTTTGCATCCAGGAAGAAAGAGGTCATTGTCTCCCTCTAATCTTCCCTCATTAGGCCAGTCATTGAGTACAATGCCCCATTTCGCATGTACCTCCCTAGACACCTGCAACAACTGGAGAGGCTGCAAAAGTACCTCACAAAGAGGATCCTAGGCCTTAAACACATGTCCTATATGGACAGACTCAAAAAACTCCAAATATTCTCTGCCTCCTATTGCCTACTTAGAGGTGATCTCTGCTTGACCTATAAAGCCATGTCTGACCCAGCTCTGTTAGAAATGCTACATCTAAAGAAATCCCAATCCCTCTGCACCACACACTTCAGATACCTCAATCTGATTACCACAAGCAACAGAATGTGCTGGAGGGACAGGTTCATAACCCAGAGACTGTCCATGCTATAGAACAGACTTCCCATACATGTCAAACAGAGCACACCACTGGCCCTCTTCAAGAGAAATCTTAATGAGTGGATGGGAAATAGAAAATTCACCCCGGGGATCACTTCAGTGGCTCTACTCGACAGAGCCACTGGGAAATAAGGTTTGGTGGCATGATGCCAGGGTAATCCTATGGGCTAGGCTTGTAAAGGCCGATTGGCCATTAGCCTAGTACACACCTATGAATCTATATGGGTACAATGTTCACATTTTTCTAAATATCAACAACCAGGTAACAGACTGAACTCCTTAGCCTCATATGAAAGCTCTCAGCTAGATGAATAAAATGTTGCTGACAGTATGTGTGTAACTTGAGTGGTTGCTGAGCTATTGTTTACAAACTATTACAAATGTAATAGTAACAGTGTTTACTGTGGCTTCAAAAATTCATTTTAAGACCTAGAACCTAAAGAATACTATCATAACAAAAATAGTTTGTGTTAAAGATTTTGCCATTTATACTGCTTTCATATTCACTCCAGGGATCACTCCAGTGACTCTACTCAACAGAGGCACTGGGAACTAAGGTCGGGTGGCATGATGCCAGTGTAATCCTATGGGCTAGGCTTGTAGAGGCTCCAGGGCCATTAGCCTAGTACACACCTATGAACCTATAACCACTATGGTTCCAGAGATATGAACATTTGTTAGAAATATGAGGACGTAATTTGATTCTGTCAAAAGGCTTAGGCTCTGCCCATTGGAAGTTACAGTGCAAACTTCCTGAGCTCTTTGGAGTTATTGAGTTAAATTTGGACTGGTAAAAGTACAGAGCATTGTACTACTCCATATGTACGTTGTTTTGTAATCCAGTTAATTGTTAAACTTGTCTAGTGTTAAGTATGTTCTATTTCTTTTTAACATTTTTGGTAGGGGGCTTACAATGTCTGCAAAGACAGAATGGGAGATAGGGAGATTATAATAACAGATCATGATTATAATTAAGTCTTTCATTTTAGGCAGGTGAAGATGATTCAGTCTGTGTCAGATGAATCTGTAGTGGGGAATTTGCTATAATAATTTTACTGATGAATTGTTATGTTAGAAGCTTTTATTCTCCTCCAGTTATTTTCTTGGACTGTCAAAAAGTATTATGTTTATGCTGGGAATGAGGGGTGAGATATTATTTTTGATGGTTTTAACCAAGTTTCACACAGGGCAGTGATGTCTAGATTATGTTGTATCCTTATATGTATGTGTTCCAATCTACTGTTTATACTGTCCCAGATGAGGAGACCTATGCTGATTTGAACATTGTGCCTGTATCTGAGCAATACAAGGTGAAATGTTAGTGTTATTTGGGGAAGAGGGTGGTGTGGGTTTGGTTGTAATGCCCCCCTGAGAGAAAAAGTAGGAAAAGGCACCTGAACGGTGGCAGTGGTGCTGAAACTGTTTGTGACATCCCTCCTCTGGAACAGTAATCAAGGATCCTCAATGCTCACCACTGACACAGGTGAGGAACATTGACTTAGAACAAAAATGGATACATGCAGTATTTTCAGATGTAGCTTTCTGCACCAAGCGCAATTTCCCTTAAGAACACCCAGGGAGCACAACCAGTCCTGGTGCTGGACTTCCTCCTCGAGGGCCAAAATAAGACTTCATCTTTCTCTCTGCAGAAATCAGTGCTCTGTGTCCCTATTCCAAGTAGCTGACACACACTATCTATGAGATTTGATTTTTATACATACACACACAGACACACACATACACACACCTGTGAAAGGCTGGCACAGATTTACTAGCTATGCCACCTCCACCCTGATGGTAAGATAGATTCACTGCCATCAGCCAGTTACTTTAAGACTCTTATCAGGGTACCCAGTTACTCTTAATAAAATTAATACTTATACAAGTGGCAATGTTTCCAAGCAGCAAGACCTTCAGGAGCATGAAGCCAACAGTGACGCCAAATAAATGCCATTACTCTCAGTGGTTAATAGATTTTCTAAAAGACCAGCCAGAATGGCAGGTTTAGATATATTTAATAATAATAAAAAATAAAAATAGAAAACATGAAAATACTGAATATATATTTACAATAAACACCAATTCACAGAAAATATAAAAAATAACACAGATGGAAGAACTCGGACAGATACAGGAAAAACAATACCTTTAGCTAATCTCACTATTTTCCTAACTGACTGAAGAATTACAATTCCCTGGTTACTTACTAAAGGAAGACAAGATGAAGTGGATGAGTGTCTTCTGTCAGTTCCAATAACAGAATGCTGAGTATCACTATCACATCTCTTACTAACATCTAAATACAATTTCAGTGTTGGCTATACAATGACATCACATCTGATCACCTTCATACTACCCCCCCCCGACTAGAAACTGAACCAGAATCTAGCACAGATGTGTCACAATACATACCTAGAGCTTTGCTAAGGCATCAGAAGACTGTAAAACAATTCCAGTACTTTCACCCTTCTTGTAGAGACTAACCATCCATTCTCTGGCACCCCAAGGTAACAATTAGTTCACCACTAAGGACAATAAGAGAAGGATCCCAGACCAGATGCGTCATCTCTGGCTGCATTCAGGCCTGTGAGATAAAATCTTTAAGGTCTAAACTGAGTGATTTAATTTCAAGTTATTTTTCTTAAGGTAAGCTGGGCTGAGCTGAACTCCTTCCCTTCCAGTATCATCTGTTACAACAGTACAGTCTGATATAAATGTACATTTCTTTTCTGTCCAGCAGGACCCACTGTTGAAACATTTTTAACACAAGTATCTTTACAAATACATTTTTAACACAAGTATCTGTACTAATCAGTTTTATATAAAAATAACAAAATTATTTACAAAACTCCAGCTAGCTATGCTGGCATGCACTGCCCTACTCCCTCTGGTATAGCTGTCACTACCTTACATCATCCAACTGTTCACCAAGGAAAAGCAATGAGAGTTCCACTCTGATGTTATATGAATGCAATGCAGTAGTATGTATGCCTTTAGAATAAGAGAGAGAGAAATAAAAATGTAAATATTGTTTGTATTCTCATGATGAGAGGGATATAAGGAGTTGTGGAATGAGTGGTCTAGGTAGCAAAGATCTGAAAAGATGGGTGACATGGTATCATAATTGTGTAAGAGGTTCCAAGGTAGCAGGGGAGGATATAGAATTTGATATTTAACTATGGGCTACTAGTAATTAAAGTATTAAGTAGCAATATACCAAACTATCTTTTGAATGACTTTATTAGTATTTGTGGTTGTTTTTATATGGTGAAATAGTCAGTATGTAGTAGTGTTGATCTCAAATTGTCACACTAGTTGAAATGTTACATGTTATTGATACAATATAGTGTGGCAGAAGAGTAAATAAAAAGTAGAAGGCTATGGGATCATTGGGGAATAGGGCTGAAGAATAGTAATGTGGATCTGCTAGTGGCAAGCAGTTTGAGTCACTCAGTGTTTGTAGATGTGTCACAGCTGCTTGCTTATGCTTCTTGCCCTGGTATGGGCTCTACACTAATTTAGTATAGTTCATAGTTTATAGTTCAGAAGATAACTACATTAGGGTCAGAGATAGATTAAAATGCAATCTCCAGATTTAGTGATTAAACAATAAAATCCATCCAAATATCAATATTTTGTTTTAAATATTTGCAGAATCACACTTTGCAGGATATGGAAAGGTGTGACGCCTGGGCACTGGCCCAGTAATCAAGGAGCCTCAATCCTCACCACTAACACCAATGAGGGGGGTGTCCACACTGGGAAGGAAAACAAACATACATACAATAAAGTACAATTTCCCTTAAGAACAGACAAGAGATCACAGTCAGTCTGGGGCTGGTTTATCCCTTTCTCTCCAGATCCCCAATAAGATTGCCCACTGGCCCAGCTATAGGATATAGATCTCAGTCTAGTGGTCAAGCTAAAATCCCCAGCACCCTGTCTGTCCAACCAGTGCTTTGTGTCTCTGCCCAAGTAGCTGACACACACACACACACACACACACTTTAAGATATGACTTATATACAAACACACAGACATTCCTGGGGAAAGCTGGCACAGGTTTTCCAGCTATGCCCCTTCCTGCCAAGCTATAAGGTAGTAATCACCACCACCACTCACTAATATCAGCTACTAATAAGGCCCTTACCAAAGGGTGCCCAATTATTACTGTACAATATTATTATCCAAATAGTGTGACCCAGGGCTAAAGCTATTGGAGTGGCTTGGACAATATCACTATATACATGCAATGTACTCTAGAGCTTAAATTATCTCTACACAAAACAACCACAGTTGAAAGGCTTAAAATATTTAATAATAAATAATAAAAACACAATACTTCTTACTACACAGTGCTAGTCAAGAGTTCAAAGTTCACAGGAAATGCTTAAAATAATGCAGTAAAATAGTTGTTACCTCAATACAGAAAAACAGCTAGACTAAACTTACTATTTTCTATCTATATCTAAGAGCAATCACAATTCTAAATAAACTTACATATACAGCAAAAGCAGAGTACTGGTGAGTTGTTGTCAGCTTTAGACAAAAAACAAAATGCTGTCTCTGAGAAAGTCCTTTAAATTGGTAATACATCCTGCTGACTCATTTTAGATTACATCATTCTTAACAATTCTCTGGTTTCCCAGGTTAACAGAAACTCTACATTTACATTTCTTAGTAAGCTTGCACCTGGTCAGGAAACCACAGTAATTAAAGACATTATATATGCAAAATCTAGCAAATTAACTCTGGTCTCAAAACAATAGAAATAATCTGCTGGTTCAGACACCACAGCTCTGAATTTGAGATCAGTCATACAAGGCTTGACTTATCAGATTTCTTCCAGCAGAGTGCACTGTTGTTAGATTTTTGACGTTCAGCATTTAACAGTATTTTCTTCCATTTAAGAGAACAAGCCTATGGATTATATTAATATTTACAGATGACAGAATTATCTAAAAATTCTATCTAGCTAGGCTGGCAGCCTTCACATATCTTCACAAAAGGTATTTTGTTCCATATAAAAATCATTGAAGTTAAACATTTGGACCTCAGTGAAGTCCTGCATTTACATGTTATGAAAGTAACATTTCCACCTCTAGTAGGATGTTTCCAGTTCAGCAAATTAACAATAAAATTTACAAATGAAGTTCCTTATTTGTTAATGCCTTATATTCTAGACATAATTTACCATGCAGGTATCTATGGCTGATAAAAAATAGTCCAAGCTGCTTTAATCTAGAGTCATAAGTAAAGCTTTTAACCTCTTCCATTCATTTTGTATACTTTCACTGAATACTCCAAGAATAAGTAAATCTCTCCGATTATATGTACAAAACAAACCATTCTGCTCAATATATATGTCACCAACATTCAAATTAAAGTTGTTAAAAATTAACCCATGTCACTTGCATAGATTTATCTTTAACTTGAGCCTGTGCTGTAAATTTAAAATGATTACATATGATAATCCCAAGGTCTTTATTCTCAGTCTTAACTGTACAATTAGCAAACCATAATCTCATAGTAGGAACAGTACTCTACTTTCCAAAGCATAAGATCCCACATTGATCTTTATTACTATTAAGCTTGTGTTCTTCAAACCATGATTCAACTGTGCTCATATAGGTGTTAAATTTAACAATGTCTTCAGAAAAAGTAACAAGAAATCCAAATTTAATGTTATTGGCATATTTTAATCGCCACGCTAAAGTGAATGTTTGTATCAAAGAGAAATGTATATTAAATAATATAAGTCTTCACACAGAACCCTGTGGAACTTACTTTTATATCTGGGCCCAGTTAAAATAATGTGAATTAATTTTGACCCTCTCTTTCTGCCCTGCAATCATTTTGACACCCAGAAAATGATATAAGGGACTGACACACTGCCTCAAGAATAACTTTATGTGATAAATCTTAATAGGCCCAAACTATACACAAACCCATATCAAAAGCCAAATTAATAGATCTATAAAGATTTACAAAATCGGTAAGTATTGATCTATTCAGGAACCCATATTGTGAGCTGTCAAGCAAGGTACCATTAAATCATTATTCAAAACAATAGCAAACATCAACCAAAGGAATCAAACTACTTGGTCTGTAATTGGTAACACTGTCCATTGCACCACCTTTATGAACTGGCATAACATCAGCACATTTCCGGCTTTGCAGAATATGACCAGATGACAATAATTTGATAACAAATGATGTCAAGATTATTGATATAAACTTATAAGATTAAGCAACCTGCTATATTATCAGGACCAGGACTTCTATCATTGTTTATTCATACTAAATAATTAAACACCAGGTCTTCACTAAAAATAAGACACTGATGAAAATACTAAAATCCGAAATAATAAAGTGCCTGTTGAACTCATTGCTAATTTTTGCCCTGCATATAACATGCTGTGATGTAGCACAACAAAACCAATATAATTTATTCTACTTTAGTTTGATTAACATAAGAATACCAATTATTGGTTGATTCTTTAACCAAAAAATTATTTTCATTCTTAAATGCTGTTGTTCTTAATGATAATTTCAGCCTTCTGCTTTCTAAAGTGCAGACTATTTTTTGCAGCAAAAATGCTAACAATTTCCCAAATTCTAAATTTTATTTATATCTTTTTCAGTAATTTAAAATGTTTTATATTCCACTAAGGTGGAGAAAACTTGTCATTACCCTTACTAATAGATTTTCTACACATTTTGAAATGTTCACAACAAAATCTTTCAATGTTCTTCTGAGTAGTAGATACATCAGCCCTGGATAAACAGGATGAATCTCCTGATGTATGCCTGTATTGAAAATGTTAGACATATCATATAAAGTCTTGATATGATATTATGAATGTAAATAATTTAAAGCTGAAATATGATTTGTTTCCCCAATGGATACAACTGTTTAATATTAATTACTTTTAAGTAATTTGTTAAGTAGAAAGTATAATATATTATTCTCCTTTGCAGAAAACAAAACAATAACCTGTACAAAATTTAATTGAAAATAAATAATAGAATTCCTCTTCTCAAGCAATTTCATTGTGTTGCATTGCTCCTTTTAATATTGGGAAAATTAAAATCACCCAATATAATGAGATTATTAGCACTCATGTACTTACATAATCCTTCAATGAATGACTATTGATCTAGAATAGATAAAATTGTACTTTTATAACATATGAAAAGACATGAAGTAGTTATATCAGAATTATTCAGAAATTACATAAATATAATCTCATGGTTGTGATTTACCTCAATCAGTCTAGTAGTTATTTTTTGGATACTAATATCACCACTCCAGTCCTTTTCAAGTTCTCTTAAAATTTGTATAATTTGTAGACTGGCAAATTGACACCCTTACAAATTCATAATTCTGTAATCACTACCATACCATATTAATTTTAAATACAAGTCAGACGGAACTCCTCCATTGCAACTTGCATTAGTATAATATATCTTTAAAGAACATGTTTTGCCTTCCTTCCCATTTCCACATTTAACACTCTGGTGAAACCCAAAAAATGCTTTGCAACATCTGAATGTTTTTATTCAACATCTTCCCCCCATGAAAATCTAAATGAAAGCTCTCTCTATCTCTATTTGATCTTTTACATGAAAATCATGCCATACCCTAATGATATCAATATCCTTGGCATTGCAAACTCTATCCAACCACCTATGAAATAACTTTGATTTAGTAAACTGATCATCTGGCAATGCTTGTGATAGAAGAATTTCAGAGATTTATAAATTCCCCTGATGTTTAGAATAATTCTAATAAATATCCTGTTCCTGCTCACACTTGGTATAATGTAGTATGTATCAAATTGTTCACTCCCTCATGTATTATTAAAGAAGCAAATGTTCTCTAGTATTTCAATACTTTCTGTAAACCTAATAAAATATAATGCAACTTGTGCAAATTAAGACTTGACGTAGTTATTTTTTTCTTTGTCAATACGAACTGGCATGATGGACTTTCTAATCAGAAAGTCTCCTAAGATTAAAGCTACACTCTGCTGTTGTTTACCAATAGCATCCTTATTTTCAACACATGAATAAGTAACCCTAAAATTTCTACCAACACCCCACTACTTTAACTTTGTTTTTTTTTTCATTATACTAGATTGATTTTTCTCATTGAAGTCAATATCCCTCCTCTGCCTTTTTCCATGTCTACCCCTGTCGATTCTTACAGATCTTGTTTTGTACCATGGTCAACTATTTCTGTATGATCAACAGTCAGCATTATTTTAATCTGATTTGCATATGATGACAGCGGGTCTATATTAATTCCACAAAAGATGTATTCATCGAATACATCTTCAGCAAACACCAGCCGCTGAAATTCACTTCAGCGAACCTCATCATTTTCCCCATGGTTCGCAAACACTTGGCCCTCCAACTTTCCAGAACATACAACAGACTACATCAAATCCACCCAAGTGTGGGGGGGGGGGGGTGCCCCTCAACTATATGTATCAACTCCAAGACTACACTGCAGTGGGGAAAAGTGCAAAGTTGATGGCCAAGTGTTTGTTAACCATGGGAAAAATTCCACAATTCACTGAAATTAATTTCAGCTCCTGAAGTTTGCTGAAAATGTATTCGATGAATGTGTCTTTCACAGAACTAATACAGACCCACTGACATACTATCTATTTGAACCTCAGCATCTAAGTGTATTTTTATGACACTAAGACCAGCTCTAACAAATGTATATGTAATACTTTTAGCTTCTGTTTGTATAATAGATTCACTTCTATATCCATATTGTTACATAAACCTAAGAAGTGTTGTTATCAAAAATTCAGTAATTCCATATCACCATCTCACTCTACTCACCAGACATTTCTGTATTAACAGAAATATGGCTGAAACCAAATAATGGCAACATTGAAATTATGTCGGTGTTTGAACACTGAAATTATACCTCCAGGGTACAACATACATAGGTTAGACAGAAAAAACAAAACAGGAGGTGGAATAGCCATAGTACATAAGGATAGCCTAATACTTGAAACCCTTGACCAAAACATTCCAAATTTAACAATACTAAGATCCTATTTACTAAACTGAGAATCAACTCTAATAAACACTTAATCATAGCAGGAGCCTATAATCCACATTGAAGCAATTGTGCTACTACAGAACACACCCTCCACTGGACAGCAAAAACTCAGCCTCAATAAACAATTATTATAGGGGATTTTAATACTGACTGGTCCACTTGTATCTCAGAAAACCCTACTAACCATATTAGTCTTCAAGGCTTCACCCAAATTATTCAAGATCCTACCAGAACAGATAAAACACCAAATGACAATCTATCCTTCACTGGATTCTAACTAACAGGCCTTCCTACTTTCTACAAGCTGGCTGTCTCAGTGACAGCCTTAGTGACCACTGTCCAACCAATTCATTTAGAAAGTATATTAACCTATTTAAACATACTGTCTATAGACAAATCCAAAACAAATGGAATTTCAACCCTCAAATTGTTATATCCACCCTCAAACCCGGTAACTGCTGTCCTCTAAAGTATTTGCCCCTAGATGCTGATGTAGATTATTTCAGCCCCACTTTCCTCAATATACTGAACAAATTAGCACCACCTGGGACAAGAAGAGCAAAGTCAAATGATACCCCATGGCTAACTAAGAAAACAAAAGCACTACTCAAACTATAGGTCCCCCTCTGTGACCCATGAAACCCATACCATGTATTTAAACTTAAACATTAAACATCCAACCCAATACCATATGCATGTGTGACTTTAATCGCCCCACTATTAACTGGGAATCCTATATGACACCAAATGTACAGGCACAGAGATTCCTGGATTTTGTAAACACAAACTCCTTGGACCAAATAGTGAATACACCAACCAGGGGTGCAACCATACTGGATCTGGTCCTCACTAATATTGGATAGTTCTGCATACCCCCTACTGTAATGTCTTCCCTGGTAAGGTCAGACCACAAAATAGTCTCTTTTGAAGTAAAAAATAAAACCTGGACCTTCAGCTAAACCTGGAATATTCAGGAACTACTCTAAGGCTAACCTCCTGCTATTAAGAGATAATCTGGCAAAATTTTAAGCCCCAATAAACCCTGAGAACACGGCTGCCTCTGTATAACTGTTCACAGAAACCCTGTACAAGCATGTTAATAGCTGCATAGAGACAGCTGTGCCCAACAGGAAGAAGTACAGAACTAACTCAAAAAACTGTGCCCAACAGGAAGAAGTACAGAACTAACTCAAAAAACAAGTCACACTGCTGGAATAACAAAATCAATAGGCTGTATAACAGAAGGAATAAAATCAAGGCAAAAATTACGAGGTGCAGAACCTCGCAGGATAAAAGTACTCTCATCAAACTGAACAAACAACTCAGAATATAAATAAAGTCTACTGAAGCCAAATTTGAGGTAAGTTTGGCCTCCCAGGCCAAGGACAACTACAAAATGTTTTTAGCTATGTCGGCAACCTCAAATCCACTACACAATTGTGTGCAGACCTCATTGCAAATGGAGCCACCTATACTGAGCCAGAAGATATAGCAAAGCTACTGGCTGCTACATTCAGCTCCAACTTTATTTCTCTCTCCCTCTCAACCTTCCCTCAGGAAATACCATCAATAACTCCCCTTACTATCACTAGGGAACAGGTCCTTAATGCCATCTCTAAGACCAAGAACACTGTATCAATAGGCCCATACAGTATCCCAGGATGCCTTCTAAATAACCTGAAACATGACCTATCAAGGCCTCTGGAACTATTTAGCTGTAGCCTCCAAATAGGCTTCATGCCACATGAATGGAGAACAGCAACAGTGACTGGTCTCACTAGACTTATATGTAAAGCCATGGAAAAAATGATCATGGAATTGATCAACAGAGATGTAGTAAATCTCCAGACACTGGATCCAACCCAGTTTTGTTTCGTCAAGAGCAGATCATGCCTATTCAACCTGGTGGACTTCTTTGAGAAGGCAACCAAAGCAATGGATGAGGGAAAAGGATTCACACTGTCTACCTTGACCTGGCTAAGGCATTTGACACATGCCCCACTCAGGCATTGTTAAAAAACTCAAGAGGTTAGGTACAAACTCGTATGTAACTCGGCGGATAGCCAAGTGACTCACAAACAGGACCCAGGAAGTTAGAATTGGAGAGTCCACCTCTACACAGAGGCAAGTCAGAAGTGGAGTCCCTCAGGGATCAGTCCTTAGACCTCTCTTTTTTGGCATTTACTTCCCTGAAGTCAAGGCCAATGTCAGTGGTCTCTGGCTGACTAAATTTTCAGATAATTGCAAATTAGGAGCTGTCACTGAATCCCACACTGACACAAATGTTCTCCAGGAGGGGCTGACACAGACAACCAACTGGTCTCAGAGCCATGGACTAAAACTAAATTCCAAGAAATGCATAATAGTATTCTTTGGGAAGTCATCCACCCCTGGTAACTATCATATTGATAACACACCCCTTATAGCTGACCAAGTAGTCAGGGACTTAGGGACACAGATAGTAATCTAGTCTTTGACCATCACGAGTCTACAGTAGTAATCATTCTTTGTTGAGCAACTTATAAACAAAGTACAAGTCCAAGGAAGCCAATGTTCCTCTGTGTTTGGCATTCAACAGTCTATCATTGAGTACAATGCCCACTTTGGTATGTAGCTAACCAGATATATCCAACAATTGGAATGTCCACAGAGATTACTCACTAAAAGATTACAGGATGTAAGTAAAATGTCCTCTGCAGACTGCCTCAGGGATCTATCCCTGTATTCTGTCTCCTACAGGCTTTTGAGGGGAGATTTATGTTGGTATACATGTCATTGTCAGACCCTACTTGGATGAAACTCCTGCATATCCATAAAACAAACAGCACTAGAACTACGTGTTCTAAAGACTTAAACCTTGCCTGTGATATAAATACGACCTGCTGGAGAAACAGGTATGTATCCCAGAGACTACCCAATCTATGGAACAGGCTGCCCATCCATGTGAAGCAGACTTTCTCCCTAACACAATCAAGTACAACTTGGACAACTGGATGGGGAACAGGAAATACATCTTTGGTTTGGTACCTATGTCTCTAATGGACACAGGTAACCTGTAAATGGTTCATCTCCCAGGCCCCTACTTGTAAATGTTTCATCTCCCAACCCCCTGCATACATTTATCAAGGGTATCAGAACTTGTCAGAGATTTGGGATGCATGGCTAGGCTTAAAAAAAGCCCTTGTGGTCATTAGCCTAGTACACACCCATGAACCTATAAGAGATAAGGCCTGGGAGCTATGTCATATAAGCAAAACTTAAACAAATCATCAATCATACCAATAACTCAGAAATAAAGCCAAAAGGCATATCAAACAAGACAAAAACAAAAGCTATTGTAGCAACATTCAAACAAAACATCAGAACAACCCACAAACATTCTGGTCAGCAATAAAAATTCCTACATTCTGGGTAAGCCTCAACACCACCTCCTTCATCCTCAAATTCTGTACATAGCATCGCAGCACAATTTAACAAATATTTCGCTTAAGCCATTCTATCACTCACAAAAAACAACTGCTCTCCTTCTCCAACATAACTTTTAATGTCAAACAAGGATGACAATACCTTCTCATTTCATCCTGTCCCAACAGATAAGATAAACAATTGCTTAGAAAACAAGCCAACAATCATAGCAGCTGATAACTTACCAGCAGAATATCTTAAACTTTCAGCTGATGCCAAATCCTACCCCATTTCCATTCTCATCAACTGATCCATCTCTGAACAGCAAGTCCCAACTATATGAAGAATCTCACACATAATTCCCTTACATAAAGGAGGTAACTCAACTGAACTCTCCAGTTATAGGCCTACTGCTATTTTATCTCCACTTTCCAAAATACAGTCCAAACTTCTGGACTATCTCTTAACTAACAATCTACTAGCCAAATCACAGCATGGATTTTGGCCCAACCATAGCACCACAACTGCCCTTTTGAATTTTACTAATACCATTAATCAGTATAGGAATGAAGGCAAAACAGTTTCAGCTATCTTTCTAGATCTAATGCTTTTGACAGTTTCTCACCATAAACTTTTGTCTGCACTCTCAGACCTAAACCTTAGTCACTCTGCAATAACCTGGTTCCAAAATTATTTAGCTGGTCACCAGCAAGCTGTAAAATGGCAACAGGACCTCTCTCCTCTACTACCTGTCACTCTGGGGGTTCCACAGAGTTCCATTATACGTCCCCTTCTCTTCAGCATCTTCACACTGCTACCCATCTTGCATCACCGATCCAGTAAGCAGATGACCACTCATATATGTGCTGCTCCTTCCTTACAAAAACTTCAGGAAATAACACAGCACTCTTTTCTTCAGTGGAATCATGACTTTTTAACCCATAGCTAATTCTCAACCCAAACAAAACTAAACTCATGCTTTTCCATCCCACAAGACCAACAGACCCCCCCTCCCATATTCTACATCAGATCTGCAGATGATACCACTATATATTCTGTTTCTCAAACAAAACTACTAAATGTTGTTGCTTACCAAAACCTGAAACATGACATTCATGTCTCTCAGACAATAAAGAAGGTATATAAAAAGATTGGCACCCTATACAGAAACAAATGATTTCTAAGCAATAACACTAAAATAGCCATCTCAAGAACCCACCTACTCTCTACTCTCCTTTATGCTTCAGCCATACTCACCAATCTTAAGAAAACAGATCTAGAAAGCTAGAAGCCTGCTACAAAAAAAACAGCAAAATTCACCACAGACTCTCC
This sequence comes from Protopterus annectens, assembly GCF_019279795.1. Classification (NCBI taxonomy): domain Eukaryota; kingdom Metazoa; phylum Chordata; order Ceratodontiformes; family Protopteridae; genus Protopterus; species Protopterus annectens. Next base: position 304,355,039 of record NC_056750.1, read on the forward strand.
ATATAGATCTCACCACTGCTTAGCCCTGAAACAAATAACATGGCTAGAATTACCGCATCATCTATCTTATACCCAGCTCACCATGGCTCATAAACTACTATACAGCCTAAAAACCCTGTAATACAAAACTTACTACAACCTTATTCCAACAATTGTGTCTTATATTCCACTAATGAATTGCTATTAAAAATAACCAAAGCCAATAATACTGTAGGTGTCACTCTTTACTGAAATCATACAGCCAAAATCTGGAACTCACTCCCTCAAACTGTAAGATCTACATCTTATACTGCTCACTTTAAAAAACTGCTCAAGATACGGTCATTCAATTTATGGCTCCATCCATTCTCCAGCCCTGGTTAGCAAACACCAATTCTCCATATTCACCGCCCTCTGCTGTATCTTACTGCCACAGATAGGACTGTCCTTTGAACTTCTCTTTTTTATCACCCTTTTGCTCTACATTCCATGATACCAACAATTTATTATCAAATAATAATACTGAAATAATTTCTTGTTAACCTAATTATACCAATGACATATTCACTGTAATCACTGTCTTGTTAAAATTTACTTAGAATTTCCATAGATGAGGAACAACAACTGCCATGTACTATTTGTATCTTGGAATATATGTTTCCTTTGTTATACTTTGCATTATTTGTACTGGTGTAACATTCACTTTATTTTGCTTTATATTTTTATGTAAATCTTATCCCACGATGGTACAGCTGTAGCGTTGTTACCTCACAGCAAGAGGTTCTCCCATTCGATTCTCAGTGTGGCTTGGGAGTGCCTTCTGTGTGGAGTCTGCATGTCCTGCCTGCAGCTGGTTAGCGTTCGAAAGACATGTGTGCGTAAATGGGTGTGCCTTCATTGAAGGTTGGGCGTCGAGCTGACACCTCAGCGTTTCATAAAAAAAAAATCTTCTGCCAATCATTAGCGGACCGGAGTTCTGCTGTGGCAACCCCTTACCGGGAAAAAGCAGAAAGACAAACAACAACAACATTTTATGTAAATCTTGTTTCATGACTATGGAGCTTTTCTCCCTGGGCCTCTGCTGAAAATGGGTTTCCACCCAATTGGACTTTCCTGGTAAACAAATATCAACTAAAGAAATAAAATAAGTAAATTATCACCTAAAGTGCTACTTCAAAAAAATGAGTCTCTGATGTTCAAGAATGTCAGTAAAGACTTATCACATATCATTGTCCTTTTACCACTGTACAAAATACCCAGTCCAGAATCTCCATTAAACTTTTCATTGTCCATGCCAACGAGTCCAATATCATGTCTTAATCCCTCAATTTCTGGCTCCAGGTCTGCCAAATCACTACATTTTAATCATAAACTGCAACATTTTACTAAATGTACAGGGAATAAAACAACAACAATGGAAAATGGCCCTTTCTTCCATTAAGAAAGTATTCCAAAGTCTGTCCATATTATATAAAATTATTCAATATAACTTTACATAAAATAAAGCCTTCAACTCTCTATATACTTGTAAGAGGGTTAAGCTAAGTAGCTGCACTGATTATCAGCCCAGACAGTAATTATCCTGCGTAACACACACACACACACACACACACACACACACACACACACATACACACACACACCTACCTCTAGAGCAAAAAAAAAATAAATAAAAACAGTAAAACTAGTTTACATAGTTAAATGGTGCCAAAGTACCAAAAAGCACCAATACCATAAGTAAAACACTTTATAGTATAAGATCAGCATTTATCTCATTTACTTTTTTTTTTTTTTTAATTTTCTTCTGTCTGTACTGGCAACTATTGGATATGAAATAAAATAAGAATTACCTATGTCTAGCCAGTAAGCTTAAAAAAGTGAATCAGCAGCTTCTTTAAAGTATAGCAGACAGTGATGGGGTCAATAAGTTTTGTTAGCTGCAAATTTTGCTATTTTATTATAGCATTGTTCTAGTTTCTTTGTTATAAGCCACGGTGGTGCAGCGGTAGCGTTGTCGCCTCATAGCAAGAGGTTCTCCCGTTTGATTCTCGGCTGGAGCGCCTTCTGTGTGGAGTCTGCATGTCCTCGCCGCAGTCAAGTGGCATTCGAAAGTCATACGTGAATGGGCTTGCCTTCATTGAAAGTTGGGCATCGGGCTGGCACCTCGGCACCATAAAAATAGACTGCCAATCATAAGCGGACCGGAGTTCCGCTATAGCGACCCCTAACTGGGAAAAGCCGAAAGAAAAACAAGTGTTCTAGTTTCTTCATTAGATGGATTTTTTTTTGTGCCCGAATGCAGTATTTGACTGGTAGAGGACCTGAATTGTCTGGAAATGCATCTATATTTTATTTATAGTTTGTTATAGTATTGTTTCTTGTCTAAATTAACTTGTTTTTGTAAGGATTTCTTCAAACAGCTGCAGGGTTTATGCCATTCTTTCCAGGCCTTGTCCCTTTTATATATGAGGATTCTACTGGCACTGAATAACTAGGGAGTATGATTGGATTGTACAGGACAGCATGGCTGTTAAGTGTACATAGGAATAGTTAGTTAAATTTTTGAACAGCATTGCCTAAAGAATGAGGTGTTAAGATGGACCAGTTGAAGGATTTTAGCTTAGCTATAAAGGTATCAGAGCTGAATTTTGACTGGTGGTATATCATTTCATAGAGTTTCTGTTTGGCCAGGTGGAAACTAATCATATGTCCTACATCCTAAATGGAACTGTACCTCACTTAATCATTAATTGTACTTTACTGGGTTTTAAATACACTTAGCCAACTGTTAAAATGCAATGTACAGTTAAGTTTAGAGGTACTTTTATAGCATCTTGAGCACATTTAGACTGAGTATATGGAACTGGTTTTGGGGATGGAGCCTTCCTTTTTCACCTCAAATGCACTTGCATGAGATGACATGTCTGCTTTCCTAAAAAAAGGAAGTCATTAATTTATTTTCTTAATTCAGTAAGAACATTGCTACACTGCTGAACCTTTGCAGATGTCACCATATAGTTAACAAAAGTAAATCTACACATACAAAATGTTTTACAGCAGAAGTAACTGATGACTTCCTAGAATACATCTCCTCATCTTTTTCCAAATATGTATGGCAACAAGTTGGCAAACCATGCAACTTAGCCATAATCAGCAGTACATCATTACAGTGCAATTAAAATCAGTATTTATAGTGCATGCTTGACAAACAAAGCAACCACTAGTCATAACAACTTACAGAAAAACATACTGCATAAACATTTCACCATCCTAAACACTTCAAAGAGTGTTACAATGTCATTCTATATGGGAACTAATGCTGGAATTTCAACATTGGCCAACGCAGCTGCACTATGAACGTGTAACATTACTACCGTCTCAGCCTTAGTTTTCTACAGAATGATTTCTATACACAGAGGGAGACAGAAAGCAACAAAAGAAATAAAACTGCTTTACAAAGATAACACGCAACACAGACAATAAAACAGCAAAAGCAATAGATTCAAGGAAGTCAAACAGTATGTGCATGCACAAGTGCCCCTCGATTGCACCAATTGTTTGAGGATAGCACTGCATTAGTTTATTTGTTTGATAAATATCCTTCTTTCCTATTTTGGCAATGAATTCTACATGAAACTTACCAAAATAAAAAGCTCCCAAATCATAGCATGGCTGACAAACTACTAATAAAACGGAAAAAAAAGATAAAATAAACTTTCAAGTGGAGCAGCATAGTGAAACTGTGCTGATTCACAGAGGAGCAACTTCTGAACAGAAATAGCACTCATATTCAAATATCTCTACAACATTAAAGGATGAACTTGTGAACATGACTTGAGCTAGAGGAATACTACTGTAGCTTTCTGTTTGCCTCTACCATAGAGGAGGTACAGAAAAGCCTACCAAGGTTCAATACTTATCAATAAAACAACTGGTGAAGCCACCGTACCTGATTATCTGGAAATCTTTCTATAAAATACCCCATACACAGGAGGCAACGTCACTGATCCATCTAAATTTAGACCCATAGCTATACTCTTCCCCTCTCAAAAATCCTGGAAAAATGTATACACACTGAGTTTATCAAATTTCTCATCTAAGAAAACCTTCTGACACCTATCCAACATGATTTCTGTCCAAACCATAGTACTACTACAGCTATTTTATCTTTCACTTATACAACAGCTAAAGCCAGTGATAATATTCTTAGACCTATCAAAAGCCTTCAACGTGGTATCCCATTCTAAGCTCTTAACCAAGTTAGCTAACCTTAATCTCTCAGCTCTCACGCTTGAATGGCTCTCCAAGTATCTCTCAAACAGACTGCAGTCTGTCAGATGGCATTCCTCCTGCTTCCCCTTCCTACCCATCCAAACAGGTGTTCCTCAGGGCTCCATCCTGGGATGCCTTCTACTGAACATTTTCACTAATGACCTCTTCATCTCTTGCTATCACTCCACTCTCATTCAGTATACTGATGATTCTACACTCATCTCCTCTTCTGAAAGTATCCCTCAACTTCACACTCTTACCCCAAACTCTTTTCTCTATGTTGAAAGATGATTCAAGAAATTCAGCTTATTTTAAATCCTAAAAAGACTTAACTTTTACTTTTCCTCCCAAAATCACTTCCACATCTCAAACCCACCTTTTCCATCTCTTCCTAAAAAAAAAAAAAATCATTAATGCAGAATCCCACACAAAGCTACTTGAATGATAATAGATGATCAATTAAAATTTGACCTCCATGTCCAACAGTCCATTAAAAAATAAACCAAAAACTGTGTCAGCTCTATAGGAGCAAAAAATTCCTAACTCTTGACTCTAGACTCTGTTGGCTCAAGCTAACCTACTTCCAAGCCTTCTCTATTTTGTCCAGTCCTTACAAACCTTCTATCTTCCTTAATTACTACACTGGAACAGGCATACAGTAAAACTGCAAAATTTGCTGCAAACCTACCACATACCTCTCACCACTGCATGACATGAAAGAACCTACAGTGGCTCGAATTCCCCCATCAACGTCAACTTTCACAACTCTACATAACTCACTCATTACTCAACAAATTCTCAGCCTGCCCCTCCCCAGCCAATCTTGTAACGTATTATACTCCTATACGCCCACTCCATAGCACAAACTTCTTCAAATATACAAATTCCATAAATCTATTGGGAAAGAATTATACAAATATTTAGTATCTCATAATTGGAACAAACTCCCACTCAGTATAATAAGCATTACACAGTCCAGTAGTTTCATAAAACAACTTAAAAATTGTCTAGCTAAACTGTGGATGTGCCCTTGTCATGACCCCATGAAAACCATAACCTCTTCCTCCCACTACTTATTCCTTCCTCTACTACTTCTACCTGCTAACACCTTCAGGAGGGTAAGGCTTAAACAGCTTTACCCCCTTTTCCTTATGTAATAAGAACATGTGTAAAGATATTTCCCATGTCTTGGTCTATTGTATCTACCATAGCTATGTTTATAATTTGTTTTGGATTTTCTCAAATTTGTGAACTGTTAGATATTGCCAATGCTTAATTTTTGTATCTTTGTTTATTTTTACTTTTGTTTTTTTTCATAAAATTGTATAAGTATCAGGAGCTTTTTGCCATGGGTCTCCACTGAAAATGGGCTTTAGTTCAGCTGGACCAACCCGGTTAACAAATGTCAAATAAATAAATAAAAGATGTGCTAGGAGTTGGACCTGACACGCTTCTGGTGGAGAGCAACAGCTAGGGATGGGATTGTTGGTAATGTGCAGGACAGAGGTAATATGGGACAGAAACATAAGAGGTGCTTCACTACCAAATCCCTCTCTCTCTGCATCCCATTATAACATTACATCACCCTGTAAGACAAAGGGAAAATTATGGCAATCCACTAATGTGCTAGCTCCCTAGATGGCCGTACTAAGGATAGCTCCTGTCCTTCCATTCATTTCCAGGTTATGTGATATTATGTCTCCCTCCTGCCTGGAGATGCAAGACCTACACAGTAGAAAGAAACATCTGGGGTATGCCATAGTCATGGCGGCCCCAAGGGAGAACATAGCAGTGATTTACCAGCTATTACTCTGCTAAGCGAATGCTATATGAAGTGGTTATAAAATAATCTGGCCATGCATAGCAGAGAGCTACACAAGACTGAATCATAAAATTCTTACTCTCTACATTCTGAATTCAAAAAAATGAGACTGTGTTTTCTTGAAACTGCCCAAGTAAAATTTAGTCAACCCCGAGCTGATGTAACTATGGAGCTAGTATATTAAATTAAAGGAAACACTTTTAATATTTCAGAAAAATTTGTTTCATTATTTGGTTTCAAGATTTTGTGATCTGGGATTTTGTGACTTAACCTTCTGTAGGAATTTATATGCATATAGTGAGGAAATTCTTATCCTCATCTAGTAGTATATAGTAATGTAGTTGTCAATCTGTGGCTTATAATAAACTACAAAAAGACAGTATATGCATTGTTTTGACCTGCCTGGAGCAAATGTTCTTCCTCATCTAACTATATGTTATGTGAAGCTATCTAGTTACAAATACAAAGGGCTGATGCTACATTGTATGCTGCCTTCATTTAGTAAACTGACGCTGTAGTGTGGGCCTGTTACAGAGCCACCCACTCAAACCGCTCTACCTCTTGATGTTATTATTAATAGAAATTTATCAGAAACAATCATTATAACCTGATCCTACCTTTTAACTCTTTCCATAGTTTCCATTTCAATTTCTATGTCAACACTGATGAAATTAAAAAATAAAATAATAAAAGTGCACTTTTTTTAACTTCAAGGACACTTTAGAAAGTCCCAAATCATCCAGATGGCAGCTGCAGCAGTTTCTGCATTAGATCTCCTTTTATAATGTTGGCATATGGCTCAGCAGTTTAATTCTTTTATTTGGCATTGCTTTTCACTCAGCTTTCAAACTTTTCCTTATATAGTACTGTCCATCACTGGTCTTTGTTAGTTATGTCTCAAGACACATTTATTGTTTGCTGCTCTTACCAGGCATTGGGCATCAGAAGGGCTCGTAATACCTCTCCCTGCATAAGTACTATGTACACCATTACTCTGGAGTGTTATTTCAACCTAACACAGCTGGTGTCTCATTGCAGTTATTTAGTATTTGACAACAAATTAGTTTGTTAGTCCTAACTGGATACTCATTTTATCAAAATGTTGAGTCTAACTTAAATTGTACATTGTCTAAGCTTTCCCTTTTAGTATGCCACATTATGTAACCTGTGTTAACTAACATAAATTCAGACAGTCAATCAGTAACTAAAGCCACAAGCTATAAACCAGAACTACATCAGCAGTTTTGTCATATTTAAGGTAACTCTTCTAACTAGCAGACCTTTTTTTATTAACTGGTAAGTCCACAAGAGTTCCTTTACTGAGGCAATCTGACAGAACTATCTGATTAAGTGACTGACTTAGTGTCACACAGTAAACTAAAGGAATCAAACACTGGACTACAAGGAGGAGAGTATTGACAGCTCATAGCCTTAATCATCTGCACAGACTGCCAGATGACTTTTCCTCTCCCCATTATCCAACTCAACCACAAACATGTTAATTTACTTGCAGTCACCAGTTACATTATTTGTTGATTATCCAGGAACAGCATAGTATTCAGAATTCCTTAATGAAATCACAGTCCAGGATATCAGTTTTCGACCTCTTGCATTTTTATTCCTTAGACCAGATGGCTGACCACATTACTGTGAAAATATCACTAACTTAAACTTGTGCAGAATCATTTGCAAAACTCTTTTTCATTCAAAACAGATTCACTGAGCTTAAACTGATTTGCAGTTCTCAAGGGTGTCCACAGGACCATAACTGTGCAAAAGTGCCATGCATATATAAATATATAACTGGCCTTTCAGAAATAATTTCCTCTGCTACTGTTGTCCCCACTTTGTATGCATATTCCTTGTGTTTTAGGGAGTTGTTTAATCTTCTGAGACAGGATTTCTGTTCCGGTCCTATTTTCTGTTACCTTGTGTTATCTTGTATGTTCTTTCCTCCAGTTTTCCTTTATGGCATCAGGCCAGCCTTGTTATTACTGATGAAACAGCAGAAGTTACTCAACAGATCTGTTTTTTTGTTTAGTGCTTTGCGCTTATTGCCCATGGCTTTCTTTGCTACCCCATGGTAAGATTTGCCTTTTTATGCACCTGCCCCTTACCACAAAACAGTTGTAGGTGTTTTGTCTTTTTATATATATCGACATGTCAGGAGAAGGAGGATTAGACTCTTCCCTACATGATGACGTCTACAGTTTCAGGTTCCCTTCTACCTGTGGCTTGTCTCTAAACCTACAGTCCCCATACCTCATGATGACTTCTACAGTTTCAGGTTCCCTTCTACCTGTGGCTTGTCTCTAAACCTACAGTCCCCATACCTCATCAGGTATGTAAAGTTGCTCATCTACATAATGTTCATGCATTTGGAATTTCAGAAATTGTATTTTGTAGTCTTCTTTTCTTTCACTACTTAACCAACTCACTAGTTACATTTTTGATTTCAGTTTCTTTTTATATTTCTGCCAAAGGTTCATGTAACAAAGTGGCATCACAGATCCAGGAATAGAGGTTCAATCCTGATCTTCACTCAGTGACTGAATGTACCTTGCAAGTCCTCCTGCTACCTGTGAGGGTTTTCTCCAGGTATTTTAGTTTCCTCCCCAATACCTGGTGGTTGATTCACTAATATAAAATATTGATATATACAATGCATTTATATTTGGCCCTTGTGTGCTGATTAATGGCTATAATGGGTCCACTTCACTTACTCAACAAAAAAAAAAAGAAAAACAAAGATGCTTATAGCGGATATCATTTTATGCACATCACACTACATTCCTGATTCATTTGGCAATGTCTGAAAAAGTTCCCATGCTACTGTGGTCAAAATAATGACAATAATTTATTTATTTACACTTTGTTGACTGGGTTAGTCCCACTAGACCAATGGCCTCTTTTCTGGGGAGACCTGAGGAAAATAAGGACTGATAAAACAATGTAAAGTACAATGTCTTAATGGTAGTTCAGCCATGATGAAAGAAGAGCATGAAAAAAAAAACAAGGTCTTTCTTTAGGAAGTATTGTTCCCTAAAAGGAAAAAAGAAGAATTTATCACTGCTGACATGATCATGAAAAGACATTCCTTTATCAGAAATGAGGCCGTGTTTATGCACCTTATTCACATAGGTCAAAATACCCCTTCCAAGTCAAACTTAGCCTCCTGCCTTGAGTTTTATGAACTGTGAGCAAGGCTAAACAAGTTAAAACCTAAGCCTTAGATAGGTTTAACAATATCTACTTTTTTTAACAGTCCACATTAGGATATCAGCTAGACATGCTTCTAATGGATTAACAGAAGATTGAGAGGGAGGGTCATGTGACAAGCATAACTATTTTAATTCATATCCTGCCATTCAGCGAGGTCATCCAGGGGAGCACACACACAGTAAAATAATAAAGGCTCCAGTTCCGATCCTTACAGAACTCCATAAGACAGAGCAAACTTTTCAAAGGCGCTCCCCATTCATAACCTCTAGAGTGCAAGATATTTCATAAAACACACACACACACACACACACACACACACACACA
>NC_056750.1:304369657-304474657 GCF_019279795.1 Protopterus annectens
GCCATCTGAAGATTGCTCCCTAACCCTAAATCTGAGCAGACTCCTGATCACTCCCTAAACCTGAAGCCCCCACCCCATTTCCCTTCCCCACTTGCCCATCCCAAGACAAAATCTTGATGGTGTCTGAATGTTGCAGCAGCTGTGGCCCTGAACTCATATTTGACTTCTAGCAGCTGATCAGACAGATGGGCAGATGAGAAAACAGATGCTTGAGTTTATGGCATAGGGTTTCTGGGTTTTCAGCAGCTGGGCTCAAGTGTCTGTAAGGGTCTCATTTTTTTTTATTTAGTTTTTTGCATTGTGACAGTGCTGAGATAAGGTGGATTGTAAGATGACCTTTGAACACTGCTTCAGTTTTTCTTTTTCATTGAATGACTGATTGTTGCTACTTGGAAGCTCCTATAAAACATTTCATGGCACAGTCAAACCATGTTTGAAATAAATTATGTAAATAGTAGTGTTGATCTTAAGTAGTTATATATACAATCCTTAAATAATTCATAGATCCTGGAGTGTGAAACTGATTTCATTTTAACAGCTCCAGTCTTTCACCACTGGCTGACATTTATCACTTCAAAGGGTTGATAAGGCTTGCAGTATTTTAAAGTGTCTTTAAATTATCTACAGTAACATGTGAAAGTGTAGCATCTAGGTGGCCAGAAATTACAGTACTTACCAGCTGTTCTATGTTGCATTTCAGTACAAAAATTCATCCCTGTTTTATAATGATTTACTCAAAAACCTTCTTTTTGGGAAAGAGTTTCAATTAAAATGTTAATGTGCATTTTACAGTACTTTACTGACCTCTGTGAGTGTTGATAAGCTGATATTTTCAGAAAACAAAACTCTGTCAGGCAGTTAACTTTGCAGATGCACAAAACATATATGTTCATGCCTTTCATCATTTTGTCTTATTCTTCTACTTTACTTGCTTAAAACATGTATGGCACTTAAACCAGCGACATTACTCTAGATATCCACCCATGTAAGAATAAGGGAAATTATCTTAATTCTGCATATAATATGATCAATATAGTTTTACACTTCACATTCCACCCCAGTAGCCTATTGTATTATCACAACATTATATTAACTTTAACTTGTTTCTTTTCTTTCTTTATTAATTTGTTATAATGTAAAGGCTATATATTTTACAACTAAGAAAAAGTAATAACTTTAATATATGCAGCAGCAATTGAGTAATGTTTGTGTGCTTGTATTTAATACCGGTGTTTAAAATGTCTGACAGCACAAATAATTGACTATTAATGAACTGTATACTGTATTCCATACCTTTCTAAACATTCTAAATGCACACACCCCAAATTGAAGGAAAAGAGTCAACTCTAACCCTGCTCCATTGGTATCTCTTGATACAAAACAACTTATAAAATGAAGGACTGAAGTATGGATTATCTCAAAAATTAACAAAGCACTCATTTCCCTTAAATCATACCAAACTGTGAGAAATACCAACAAAACACAAATCACTCTTGATAAAGCAAATTCTTTACCAATCATGAAAACTTCCTCAAAAATTCACACAAATCATTTGTTCTGGCTTAGCTCAACTCCTCACTCAGGCATACCGTCCCAAATAAACCCATATCCCAAACAAACAGACAATACTACTGCCTGTGCATTGAACTATCATTTCATAAACTCCACCAACCCTCTAAAAAGCTTGACCCTACCCCTACTCCAAGCAACTAAAAACAAATTACTACCTCAAACTGTTATTCTTTTGAACCTATGTCTGCCTCCTTAACTCAAAATTACCTTCCCAAGCTTAAACCTATTACACTAGCCCCCAGCAGCCTCCACGTAGCATACCTTATATTAGCAACTCATACCATAGCCTACCCAGTGTCTGTTTGAAGCAACAGATCAATACAAGAATAATATGCTCTCTAGTGCTGAAAGGAATCCTACATTTATACCCATCCATAATATATATATAGAAATTAGCAATTTCAGTCCTATTGCTATCTTTTTACCACTTTCAAAGATCCTTGAAAAATGTATACACACCCATCTATTAGCCATTTTAATACCAAACCACCTTCTATACCCATCAAAGCATGGCTTTTGCAGTTCTCACAGCACTGACATTGCACTCCTTTTCATACACTATTACAGAAATATTAATTATTTCTTACTCCATCCAATGCATTTGACACTGTCTGTTATTACAAACTACTTAAAAGTATACAACTTGTCCTCTCCCTCTCCTTTCTTAATTGGTTCACTTTTTATCCCTTTACCAGATGTCAAAGTGTCGAATGCCAATAAATCACAACTGCCTTTCTACCCATACCTGTGGGAGTGCCACAGGCCTACATCCTAGTCCTAATTGTATTTAACATATTTATCAAGAACCTGCCTTTACACTCCAGCAATGCTTCTGTGGATCCAATACACTGATGACTCAACAATTATCTGCACTGCCAAAACAACCAATGAAGTTCAGTGAGTTACCCAAATTCCTACTCATCCTTAGAAACATGACTTAAAAACTCTAAACTTGTTCTCAATGCAAAGAAAACAAAACTAATACTATTCACCCCAAAAATGTATCTTAACTCCACACCCACTTCATATACTGCTACAAAATGACACTTCCACAAAAACTGTCAGCCATGCTAAACTACATGGACTCAACATAGTAAACAACCTTAAATGTGACCTCCATGTACACCATGTAACCAAATGATCCCACCAACAGCTGCCTCTCTTCTATAGCACCAAAGCCTACTTTATTGACTTTACCAGGAAACATATTGCATCCACATCACTATTACCCACCTTCACATATGCAGAATCTACATTTTTCAACCTTCAGTCAACCCAAATCTCATTTCTTGAATGGACTTACAACAAAATCTCTAAATGTACAACTGTTTCTTCCCAAATGAGTCATCCCTGAAAACCACTAAAACTAATCAACTAGCTTGAATTCTCCAATTTCAATAAAATCCATAAACTGAAACAAGGCCCTCCTATTTATGCCCGTGTCATGGCAAATCCCCTGTGCTTTCAGATCATTTGTGACACATTCTTATCAAATAGTCCCTCCCACCATGCTTGCAGGAAACCTTAAACATCCACCTCTTCAAACCTCTAGTCAAATAATACCTCTAAACTAACTGGATATTAATATTAATCTTTACTTTGGTACTCTGCTTCTTTATTCCCTGCTACTCTTCTCACACTGCCTACCCTGTTACACATGTTGACTTGTCCTCTCTTTACTTCCACTAGTTTTTCCTTACTTTTATCCCCTCTATATTTAAACTCCTCCTCCCTCCTTTTTGCTTACCTAAATACCGCCTACTCCCTTTCCATCTCCTTTCCTCTTCCTCAGAGAAAATTACTTTATTAATGTGTTTTTCATTTTTACACTCCTATCCATCTGCTTGTTTCCATTTCATCTTCACTCTGGCATCTCTTTTAATACTTCCTAGCTCATCTTTTGCTATTCTATTCCACTTCTCTGTAACATATCTCAGGCTAAAGCTGGTCCCTGTTTAACACTGTCTTTATGTCTTAGAAGAACTATATAATTCTAAGAATCTATTAATACTCTGATTACCAATTAAAGCAATGCTTTGTTATATTTGCAATATTTAAAATTAAGTACAATAACTGCAACTGTCTTATGATTTCTTGGATTATCCCATGTGACATATATTAGTTGCTAATGGAAAGCTTTTCTCCCTGGGCCTCTGCTGGAAAATGGTTCTGCCCAGTCAGACTTTCTTATATTTCCCATATAACTGCAAATCAATCAGTTAATCAAACATAAAGAAATGTTTATGCTGGGTTAAAGAAAACAGAAATGTATGTTGTAATATGTTATGCAACTTAAATCTGTAAACAGTTTTTATGTATCATTAGAATCTATGCTTCCATGCCTCATTTGTATCAGTCCACTAAAAAGCATTATTCTTAACTGAAGTCAGAGATGCTGCTTACTTTTCTTATAGTTTTACAAGATTATGATGGTCATCTTCACTGCTTTTTGTGATCAGGACTGCACTGCCAGACTTGAAATAATTGTATTTTGGTTGTATTAGCCTAAAGCTAATGGAGTGTTTAATATGAACTGCAGCCTGTGATCTCAGAAGACATCTTCAAATGCATTCAGCAGAGTCGGTCTCAAAGCTTTGTTAGATAGGGAGGCAAGGTCATCAGAACTGGGCTGATTAGTACTTGCTCCCTCACTGACATCTTTTGTTTTTCCTGAATATTTTTGACTGTGTTTCTCAGAACCTGCTTTGGAACTTTATTTCAGACAGGTAAAGATGATCCCTTATTTTATATCCATTTTCCCTAGCTATTCTGTGGTTGCTTTATCAATCATGTATCATCGTGTAACAAATGTACACATGGTGAGGCATTGAATACATTAACAATGAGCAGCACATAATCCAAATAAAAAAGCATGACAGTAGTTAATCATAAATTTAAAATGAACTCTAACTATACTAACTCTGATGTCACCCGACCTCAGACTTAAGGGAATAATTGCTTACCCCCAGCAATGAATGACCTTAGCCATTAAGACATAAAAAGACACATGGCATGATGTTCCCCATTTGACAATGCAGCACTCAATAGCAGTGCCATCAGTTCATTGCCAGGATTCCTGCCTGGGGAGAGTCAGTGATTTGCCCTCTAATGTGGCATACTACTGTCATGTCTCGCTGCATAGTTCCAGTAATAATCTAGGAATCTGTTGTTTAATTCTGCCCATCATATTAATTGAAGGCTATCCATTGTGTTGCACAGATATCCAACATTGATGGATATCACCATTAACAACTGCCTCTGTTTTTCCATTTCTTCTTAGATTCTTCTGTACATTGTAATTGCTCTTCTGATTTCTTTTTGTTTACCTCAAAAAATCTTGTCGATTGGTGTCGATTGTGTAAGTGTCTAAATTTTGATATGCCAATATTTTTAAATATATTTAAAGAGAGCGAGTGTGAAGGGTAGATGATTAGGTTTGCTACCCATATGACTAGGATAATGGAGATATAAACTTTTTGTTAACACACACAACTTTATCATCATCTTCATTTGATTGCTTATTTCCTAAATACTGTACATAAAGAGAAGAGAAATGATAAAACACAACGATGATCAAAAGGAAGTATACCAAATGCGAAAAATTATTTGGAACAAATGTACTCCAAGTACTTTTTTCTTAAAATACACATGAACAACATTATAGAAACTCAAAAACAGAGTAATAATAATAAAAAAGGCTATATATAATGAACACAAAGGTATATGGAATCAGAATGAAACGTATGCGAAAAAATGACATTACTTGCAAAAATAAGCGAATAACTCCACCCTGGACCACAACAACTCTTACAAAATATCAGGATGAGTTGTGACACAGAGCAAACACCAAGACAGTTGAGAAAATGTATTCATGAACAGGTGTATGCTATTTCTCAACAGAATGAAAATAATGTCTTGTACAGGCATTCAGTGAGATGCGATGGATTTAATAAATTCAGATTTGGTATACTTGAAGTGGTACAGAAATCTTCAAAAGGTGGTTGGTGGGAACTTAAGATTGAAATATGTGAGTTAAAGTAGCAATTTCTATTAAATTCTATTTTTGAAGCTGGTTTAAATGAAACCCTATCTATTGCACCTGTCTTAAAATTTAAAGCTTTGACTAGATAATTGTGTGTAACACACCTTTTTAATTTAATGTGTCCCTGTCTTTTTAAGAAGTGAAATGAATGTTTAATTAAGTAATTAAGCAGACTATATATTCATGGACATCGTGTTGGTATTTTATTCTGATGAAGTCTTGGAATTATCCAAGATGAAAGTGCTTAATAAACTATAGAGTTGGTGAAGGACAGTGTGAGGATTATTTTTTTTTATCCAGTAATTGGATTTCACTTGTTTTTTGACCTGTGTCACAACTCATCCTGACATTTTGTAAAAAATGACAGTACAACAATGTTTCGGCAAAAAGTACAAAGGATTGTAAAAAGAGCAATGGCAAAGTATGACAATCAAGTTTAGCTAAGACAAGCCACCCAAATTACAGGCAACCTGCTGCTAAAAAGCCAAAGATGTACCACGTTGAAGGTTGAGTACAAACCAGGACTCAAAGAATTCTCTTGTGTAGAAACCACAGATGAAGGCAGTTCAAGTGATGTTCAGTTTTTTTGACAGCTCTCCCAGATAATTCACAGGGAGCTGATAAAATCCCCTCTAGTCCTAAATGTTACTAATGCAAAAACACAGCTGTTTCCAAACTGCAATCCAGCTTCAAGGTGAAAACATCAGCCACAGTCCAGATAGGCACTGTTTCTATGGGGCAACATTGACAAAAAGATGAGGATAAAATAATATAAGAATAAAATGGTCAAAGTTACCAAATACAACATTTCTGAGACACAATGATGGAGGACTAGAGTTCGAACATTTCCGTATCACCATGCTTATGGCCACCTACAGTGCAGGAAAGAGTTATGCTTGCAGAATGCAAAGCAGACAAAATCAGACACAGACATGATATCTGGTATGTCAGGTTAAGGTTACTCATCAACCTCTATATGACTGGAGGATGAACAGCAACCTTGGTCACAGAAACAAATGCCACACTGACACAGCATATTTCATCAAATGAGGTATATATATCTGTGAAATAAAACTCACATTCCATACCAGAAAGTTCAGCCACTAGCCCATATACATTTGTCCCAACACATGCCTAAAACACAAGAGATACTCCCAGTTATGCCAGGGGAAGTAGGGCTGTGAATGTGTAATATATGTCAGCACAGGTATCGGGAATTTTGTAAATAATTATATGCCATTTGTATATCAAACTGTTTTGTACAGATGCCTCTGTTGAAAAATGTACTTGTAAAGCTGCTAGTGTTAAAAATATGGCAACAGTGTGCCCTGCTGGGCAGAAAAAAATGTACATGCATTACTGTAACTGTTTAAATGTATATATTGTAACAGGATACTGGAAGAGAAGCAGTTACTCTCAATCCCCTGACTTTGAGAAATAGTGAGAAATTTAAATTACTGGACCTAGGCCATACAGATTATCTCACAGTTCTGAATGAAGCTATAGATGCAATGTCTGTAAGAAGCATAATTTCTTAGTCTCTGTAGGAGGAGCACAAGTTTGTAATTGTTTTACGACTTCAAGAAGCTGCACCAGATCTGAGCAAAGCTCTGTTGTGTGTATATTATTGACATGTAGGTGCTAAATTCTGGCAGCTTCTTGCAATGGGGTGTTGTATGGGAACCAGAAGTCAGACGGCCAGATGTATGTGATATCATTCTGAACAGAAATAATGTTTTAATATTAGCTGAAACTGAAGTTTCATGGCAGTCTGTTTCTAGGAACCTGACATAGAAGGATTCCTCACCTACTTCATCTTGCCTTGGGCTAGTAAGTGACCAGAGAATAATAATTCTTTAGATTAGTCAGGAAAATAAAGTGAGAATAATTTATTTATTTATTTTATTTTTACATGTGTTAACCGGGTTAGTCCAACTGGGCCCAGACAATTCTTTTTCAACAGAGACTTAAGGAGAAAAGCTCCAGAAAAGTAATTAAAAAATAAGAAAAATACAAGGCAAAAGTACAGTATTTTGAGACTGCAGTAGCAATATGTTTGAGAAATTTGGTTAGCATCAAGTTATTTACAAGGAATGCAGCAATGCCTAAAAATAAAAAAAAAATTCCGGATAACATTACGGCATAGTATAACAAAGATGCATTTAATAGCAAAGGTACTAACTGCAGACAGAGTAATATATGTAGACAGTTTAGGCAGATACCAGGCAGCTATGTTAATTGAAAAGAAGAAGAAAAATTATTTAGGCAATTTCCTGACAAGTACATATCCATGCATGTTGGAAATTAATTTTTTGTTGCTTTTTGAATTCGCCACTTTTGGTAGTAAGGCAAAGGGCAATGGAGGTTTGTTCCATGAGTATGCAATTGAATGACTGCAAAGTATTTTTCCAATACTTTTGTTTGTCCTGGTCACCTGCAGAAGGTTTTGTTGTATGTTTCTAAGGTCACAATTGGGTGTATAGGGTGTAATTATGGATGCAAGAGCAGGGCATGAGTTGGGACTATTTAGGATGCAGTGTGCAATTTGTAGTTTTGATATTTGAAGCATGTGGGGGAGCTCAGGCCATCTTAAGCTTTTCATGGATATACAGTGATGGGATTTGTAGCTATTACTGGCTGTGAATCTTGCTATCTTGTTATAGGTGGTTTCTAGTTTGGTTAAGAGATTATTTTGTAGGTTAGTAAGTATGAAAGCAGCATACAGCAGGGATGGTAAAATAAATGTTTGGGCCAGTATAGGTCTAGATTTGTTAGATATATACTTGTTGTGTTATAGGAGACCTAGTTTTTGATTGGACTTTTTGATCCAGTTTAAGATATGTAGGTTGAATTTTAATTGATCGTCTATAGTAACGCCAAGCAGTTTGGTGTTTGAGTCAGTGGTGATAATTGTATTATCTAAGGATGAGATGGTGAAGTTGTCTTTAGCTGGATTGAGGTTTTTTTTGGAAGGAAAAGGAGAAGCTTGGTCTTTTTGGGGTTGAGAAGCAGGTTGTTTTCAGTTAGCCACTGTTTTACTAGGTGCAGGGATTGTTGAGTGACAGTGTGGAGATTTTGTATATTGTCAGAGGTGTTAATAATTGTGGAATCGTCTGTGTACTGTATTAAGGTAGAGTGGGGGCAGGAGATATGGAGGTTATTTGTAAATATATTAAAAAGTAGGAGGGCCCAGGAAAGAATCCTGGGGAACCTCGGTCTTAACAAAACAGAAAGAGGAGAAGGAGGTTTGCCATCTGACAGACTGATATCTGTTTGAGAGGTAGCTGTTAAACCAGGAGGTAGTGAAGGCAGAGAAATGTAGGTTGGAAAGTTTGTTTAGGAGGATGGGATGGGAAACAGCATCAAATGCTTTGTATAGGTCAAGGAATAGAGCTGATTTGAGTTTATCATCATCTCTGGCTGTGGCAATATTGTGTGTGAAAGATAGGAGGGCAGTGATAGTACTGTGCGAGGGTCGGAAACTGTGCTGTGTGTGTGTAATTAGGTTTGCCTGTAAGAGGTGGTTTAGTATTTGTCTGTGTATACACTTTTCTAATATCTTGGATAAGGGGTTAATATGGCAATAGGCCTGTAATTTGAGGGTTCTTTCCTCCGTTGTGGAGGGGTATTATGAACAATTTTTTTCCTGATATCTGGTACTGTAGTTTCTTGGATGGATCTATTGATAAGTACAGATACAGGGTATGCTACAGATTTGGCTGCATGTTTGAGAAATAATAGAGGGAGTTTTTTGGCTGATGTGGAGCAGGATTTGAGTTTGTTAAGAAATGATCTGATGAAGGAAGTTGCTACGGGTGCTAGGGAGAATGATAGAAGATATGAGGTGGGTGGTGAAGTTTTTTATTGAGTTTCTGGTTTAGTAAGTTATTCTACTGTTTTGATGAAAATGTGGTTAAGTAGGCTTGCAGTTTCATTAGAAGGTTCATTAGGGAAGGGGTCTGGTGAAGAGGGGTTCACTGGCGACAGACGTTTGTTTATTGAGTGCCAGAATTTCTTTGGTTTGGAATGTGGATACTTAGTGGACAGCTAAGCATTGTTTTTCTGCAACTGTGTGACTCTTTCCAGCTGTATTTTTAATATTTCCTGTGATTGAAACTCTGGTGTTTACTGTAAATAGATATTTTGTATTTTCATGTTCTTTGATTATTTATTATTAAATCATTTAAACTTTTCATTGTGGCTGGTCATTTAAAGAAATATTTTAACCTTTAAGAGTACTTATATGTATTGGTAACACTGGCCACTCTTGAAGCCTGGTTGTTTGGTCAAGATTACCATTTGTATTAATATTAATTTCACTCAGTTTAATTGAGTATCCATGCCAGAGCCTTAGTTAGCTGTCTTTGTAGCATCTGGTGGCAGTGATAGCAATCTTATAGTCTGGGCAGAAGGGGGCACAGCAGGTAAATGTCTGCCAGCCTTTCCCAGTTTTGTGTGTGTGTGTGTGTGTGTGTGTGTGTGTGTGTGTGTGTGTGTGTGTGTGTGTGTGTGTATGTGTGTGTGCACTCATTTCACATAGAGAGTGGTGTTGGACTTGGCTTGGGCACTCGGCTAAGGACTTAACTCTGCAGCTGTGCCAGTGGGGAGCCTTATTGGGGACCATGGGTAAGAAAGAGAGAGAAACCCAGACCCGGGTTGAGTGTGTTGCCTGTGTGCTCTTAAGGGAAATTGTGCTTGATGCAGAGAGCTGCATCTGGAAATACTAGGTGCATCCATTTGCATGTCAAGTAAATGCCCCTGTCCAGTGTCAGTACTGAGGCTTCATGCTCCTTGATTACTGGCTCAGAGTGGGGATATCACAGCAATGGTGATCAAAAAGTAGTATAACAAATCTGAAAAATGATTTAGAGCAAATTTGCTCTAAGTACATTTTCTTAAAATATACATGAACAACACTGTAGAAACTCAAAAACAGAGTAACAACAAAAACAGATTATATATAATGAAAAAAAAATTATGGAATCAGAAAGAAAATTATGTAAAAAAATAACAGTATAGCAATGTTTTGGCAAAACGTACAAAGGACTATAAAAAGAGCAATGGCATCAAAGTACAACAATTAAATTTAGCTAAAACAAGTCACCCAAAGTTAGAGGCAACCTGCTGCGAAAAAGCCAAAGATGTACCAAGTTAAAGATTGAGTACATACCAAGACGCAAAGAATTATTTTATGCAGAAACCACATGAAGACAGTTCAACAGATGTTCAGTTTTTTGTCAGTGGTCCCAGATAGATCACAGGGAACTGATAAAATCTTCTCTAGTTCTAAATGTTGTCAATGCAAAAACACAGCTGTTTCTAAACTACAATCCAGTTTGAAGGTGAAAACATCAGTCACAGTCCAGATAGGGATTGTTTCTATGGAGTAACATTGAAAAAAAAGATGGCATGAGGATAAAATAATGTTAGAGCAAAATGCTCAAAGTTACAAAATACAACATTTCTGAGACACAATGATGGAGAAGTACAGAGTTCAAACATTTCCGAATCACCATGCTTATGGCCACCTACAGTGCAGGAAAGAGTTATGCTTGCAAAATGCAAAGCAGACAAAATCAGACACAGACATGATATCTGGTATGTCAGGTTAAAGTTATTTATCAACCTCTATATGACTGGAGGATGAATAGCAACCTTGGCCACAGAAACAAATGCCACACTGTCACAGCATATTTCATCAAATGAGGTATATATATCTGTGAAATAAAACTCACATTCCATACCAGAAAGGTCAGCCACTCACTAGCCCTTATACATTTGTCCCAACACGTGCCTAAAACACAAGAGATACTCCCAGTTATGCCAGGGGAAGTAGGGCTGTGAATGTGTAATATATGTCAGCACAGGTATCTGGAATTTTGTAAAGACTTATATGCCATTTGTATATCAAACTGTTTTGTACAGATGCCTCTGTTGAAAAATGTACTTGTAAAGTTGCTTGTGTTAAAAGTATGGCAACAGTGTGCCCTGCTGGGAAGAAAAAAATGTACATGCATTACTGTAACTGTTTAAATGTATATATTGTAACAGGATACTGGAAGAGAAGCAGTTACTCTCAATCCCCTGACTTTGAGAAATAGTAAGAAATTTAAATTACTGGACCTAGGCCATACAGATTATCTCACAGTTCTGAATGAAGCTAGAGATGCAATGTCTGTAAGAAGCATCATTTCTTAGTCTCTGTAGGAGGAGCAAAAGTTTGTAATTGTTTTATGACTTCAAGAAGCTGCACCAGATCTGAGCAAAGCTCTGTTGTGTGTATATTATTGACATGCAGGTGCTAAATTCTGGCAGCTTCTTGCAATGGGGTGTTGTATGGGAACCAGAAATCAGATGGCCAGATGTATGTGATGTCATTCTGAACAGAAATAATGTTTTAATATTAGCTGAAACTGAAGTCTCATGGCAGTCTATTTCTTGGAACCTGACATAGAAGGATTTCTCACCTACGTCATCTTACCTTGGGCTAGTAAGTGACCAGGGAATAATAATTCTTTAGATTAGTCAGGAAAATAAAGTGAGAATAATTTATTTATTTATTTTATTTTTACATTTGTTAACTGGGTTAGTCCAACTGGGCCCAGACAGCCCTTTATCAACGGTGACTTAAGGAGAAAAGCTCCAGAAAAGTAATTAAAAAATAAGAAAAATACAAGGCAAAAGTACAGTATTTTGAGACTGCAGTAGCAATATGTTTGAGAAATTTGGTTAACATCAAGTTATTTGCAAGGAATGCAGCAATGCCTAAAAATAAAAATAAAAATTTGGATAACATTATGGCATAGTACAACAAAGATGCATTTAATAGCAAAGGTACTAACTGCAAACAGAGTAATATATGTAGACAGTAAGGCAGATAACAGGCAGATATGTTAATTGAGAAGAAGAAGAAAAATTCTTTAGGCAATTTCCTGACAAGTACATATCCATGCATGTTGGAAATTAATTTTTTGTTGCTTTTTGAATTCGCCACTTTTGGTAGTAAGGCGAAGCGCAATGGAGGTTTGTTCCATGAGTATGCAATTGAATGACTGTAAAGTATTTTTCCAATATTTTTATTTGGCCTGGTCACCTGCAGAAGGTTTTGTTGTATGTTTCTAAGGTCACAATTGGGTGTATAGGGTGTAATTATGGATGCAAGGGCAGGGCATGAGTTGGGACTATTTAGGATGCTGTGTGCAATTTGTAGTTTTGATATTTGAAGCATGTGGGGGAGCTCAGGCCATCTTAAGCTTTTCATGGATATACAGTGATGGGATTTGTAGCTATTACTGGCTGTGAATCTTGCTATCTTGTTATAGGTGGTTTCTAGTTTGGTTAAGAGATTATTTTGTAGGTTAGTAAGTATGACAGCAGCATACAGCAGGGATGGTAGAATAAATGTTTGAGCCAGTATAGGTCTAGATTTGTTAGATATATATTTGTTGTATTATAGGAGACCTAGTTTTTGATTGGACGTTTTGATCCAGTTTAAGATATGTAGGTTGAATTTTAATTGATCTTCTATAGTAACACCAAGCAATTTGGTGTTTGAGTCAGTGGTGGTAATTGTATTATCTAAGGATGAGATGGTGAAGTGGTCTTTAGCTGGATTGAGGGTTTTTTTTGGAAGGGAAAGAAGAAACTTGGTCTTTTTGGGGTTGAGAAGCAGGTTGTTTTCAGTTAGCCACTGTTTTACTAGGTGCAGGGATTGTTGAGTGACAGTGTGGAGATTTTTATATTGTCAGAGGTGTTAATAACTGTGGAATCGTCTGTGTACTGTATTAAGGTAGAGTGGGGGCAGGAGATATGGAGGTTATTTGTAAATATATTAAAAAGTAGGAGGGTCCAGGAAAGAATCCTGGGGAACCCCGGTCTTAACAAGACAGAAAGAGGAGAAGGAGGTTTGCCATCTGACAGACTGATATCTGTTTGAAAGGTAGCTGTTAAACCAAGAGGTAGTGAAGGCAGAGAGATGTAGGTTGGAAAGTTTGTTTAGGAGGATGGGATGGGAAACAACATCAAATGCTTTGTATAGGCAAAGGAATAGAGCTGATATGAGTTTATCATCATCTCTGGCTTTGGCAATGTTGTGTGTGAAAGATAGGAGGGCAGTGATACTACTGTGCGAGAGTCGGAAACTGTGCTGTGTGGGTGTAATTAGGTTTGCATGTAAGAGGTGGTTTAGTATTTGTCTATGTATACAGTTTTCTAATATCTTGGATAAGGGGTTAATATGGCAATAGGCCTGTAATTTGAGGGTTCTTTCCTCCGTTGTGGAGGGGTATTATGAACAATTTTTTTCCTGATATCTGGTACTGTAGTTTCTTGGATGGATCTATTGATAAGTATAGATACAGGGTATGCTACAGAGTTGGCTGCATGTTTGGAAATAATAGAGGGAGTTTTTTGGCTGATGGGGAGCAGGATTTGAATTTGTTAAGAAGTGATCTGATGAAGGAAGTTGCTACGGGTGCTAGGGAGAATGATAGAAGATATGAGGTGGGTGGTGGAGTCTTTTTATTGAGTTTCTGGTTTAGTAAGTTTTTCTATTGTTTTGATGAAAATGTGGTTAAGTAGGCTTGCAGTTTCATTAGAAGGTTCGTTAGGGAAGGGGTCTGGTGAAGAGGGGTTCACTGGAGACAGAAGTTTGTTTACTGAGCGCCAGAATTTCTTTGGTTTGGAATGTGGATTCTTAGTGGACAGTTAAGCATTGTTTTTCTGTAACTGTGTGACTCTTTCCAGCTGTGTTATTTTTAATATTTCCTGTGATTGAAACTCTGATGTTTACTGTAAATAGATATTTTGTATTTTCATGTTCTTTGATTATTTATTATTAAATATATTTACACTTTTCATTGTGGCTGGTCATTTAAAGAAATATTTTAACCTTTGAGAGTACTTATATGTATTGGTAACACTGGCCACTCTTGAAGCCTGGTTGTTTGGTCAAGATTACCATTTGTATTAATATTAATTTCACTCAGTTTAATTGAGTATCCATGCCAGAGCCTTAGTTAGCTGTCTTTGTAGCATCTGGTGGCAGTGATAGCTATCTTATAGTCTGGGCAGAAGTGGGCACAGCAGGTAAATCTCTGCCAGCCTTTCCCAGTTGTGTGTGTGTGTGTGTGTGTGTGTGTATGTGTGTGTGTATGCACTCATTTCACATAGAGAGTGGTGGAGGACTTGGCTTAGGACTTAACTCTGCAGCTGTGCCAGTGGGGAGCCTTATTGGGGACCATGGGTAAGAAAGAGAGAGAAACCCAGACCTGGGTTGAGTGTGTTGCCTGTGTGCTCTTAAGGGAAATTGTGCTTGATGCAGAGAGCTGCATCTGGAAATACTAGGTGCATCCATTTGCATGTCAAGTAAATGCCCCTGTCCAGTGTCAGTACTGAGGCTTCATGCTCCTTGATTACTGGCTCAGAGTGGGGATATCACAGCAATGGTGATCAAAAAGTAGTATAACAAATCTGAAAAATGATTTAGAGCAAATTTGCTCTAAGTACATTTTCTTAAAATATACATGAACAACACTGTAGAAACTCAAAAACAGAGTAACAACAAAAACAGATTATATATAATGAAAAAAATAATTATGGAATCAGAAAGAAAATTATGTAAAAAAATAACAGTATAACAATGTTTTGGCAAAACGTACAAAGGACTATAAAAAGAGCAATGGCATCAAAGTACAACAATCAAATTTAGCTAAAACAAGTCACCCAAAGTTAGTGGCAACCTGCTGCGAAAAAGCCAAAGATGTACCAAGTTAAAGGTTGAGTACATACCAGGACGCAAAGAATTATTTTATGCAGAAACCACATGAAGACAGTTCAACAGATGTTCAGTTTTTTGTCAGTGGTCCCAGATAGATCACAGGGAACTGATAAAATCTCCACTAGTTCTAAATGTTGTCAATGCAAAAACACAGCTGTTTCTAAACTACAATCCAGTTTGAAGGTGAAAACATCAGTCACAGTCAAGATAGGGATCGTTTCTATGGAGTAACATTGAAAAAAAGATGGCATGAGGATAAAATAATGTTAGAGCAAAATGCTCCAAGTTACAAAATACAACATTTCTGAGACACAATGATGGAGAAGTACAGAGTTCAAACATTTCCGAATCACCATGCTTACGGCCACCTACAGTGCAGGAAAGAGTTATGCTTGCAAAATGCAAAGCAGACAAAATCAGACACAGACATGATATCTGGTATGTCAGGTTAAAGTTACTTATCAACCTCTATATGACTGGAGGATGAATAGCAACCTTGGCCACAGAAACAAATGCCACACTGTCACAGCATATTTCATCAAATGAGGTATATATATCTGTGAAACAAACCTCACATTCCATACCACAAAGTTCAGCCACTAGCCCATATACATTTGGCCCTAAAAACATGCCTAAAGGGCATGGGTCATCTTGCCAAACTCACTGTAGCTTATTTTGATTAAACTCATCTACTAAAAATCTATATTTTCTAAATAAGCTTCCTTTTAAGAAATTGTCAAAAGATTGCCATCAGCCATGCAGAGGGTTGTGAACCCTTCACACCCTGCTTAATAAAATCTCCACGGTCATAATATGCTACAGGCAGGAGATATCCTTCTGCTTTACAGTAACCCATCAAATCCACACATGGTCTTCCTTTCTTATATAAACATAGACACCTAAATGCTAACATATGCACACACACAAGAACTCATAAAAGCACAAATACAGTTATGCACAAACGTAGTTAGACCTGCACACAAACACAAGCACACAGCCTGAGATATTGGAATTGTTGTATACCAGTTTCAAAATGAAAAGTAGTTTTTCTATATTTTTGCAAGTGATCTTTAACTAGAGAGACTGATTTGTAATTTGGTAAGCTCCAATTAAAAAAAAGTGTTTCGGCTTTTCCCAGTTATTACCTCCTTTGAAATGGGTTTTCAGACATGTGAGTACCACGTGGCAAAACTACAAATGACACAGCACATGGCACATGTCCCAATCAGCTTATCACTGTTTTCTTATCTTCTTCTTATTAACTGTTTATGTTAAAACAAGAAAACTAGACAAGATGGAGTATCTTTAAAAAAAATACCAAGATTGTGGAAACGCAAAGCAGAACATATATTTTCCTCACATTTTTGAAAATGTCACTGAATAACAATTTTTTGTCATGTAGAAAATAAATATGTATTTCACATGGTTACTGATGAAATGCAAAAATTAGAATGCATCCTGTTTTACCTGTGGAATGGTAATGACAAAGTAGAACCTTTACTGACATTTTTCCACAGATAAGATACATTGGAGTCAGTAATAGTTAGGTTTTTCTTATTTTTTAATTACTTTACTGGAGCTTTTATCCTCGGGTCTCCACTGAAAAAGGGCTCTCTGGGTCTAATCAGACTAACCCAGTTAACAAATGCAAAAATAAGTAAATAAAATAATACTATTATCCATATCATGCAAGTCATTATATTTTCATGTATCTTGCAAATGTTCTGCCTTCTGTTATTTGCCATATCCTTTGTTGTAATTGCATCTATTTTATCTTATTCTTTCTCTCTCTTTTTTTTTTTTTTTTGTTGATTTGGCCTTCTTCAGCCTGGGCATGAAAATGATTCAGGGGGAGCAATGTTTTAATTTGCTTCACACATTTTAAATCAAATAATGTTGAATCTGTGAGTGTTGGTGATGCATGGAAGTGAAGATGTAATGTGAAAAAGGATACTTGTACCTCCGATATATTCATTTGGCTATTGTTATTTTATTTATTTATTTTTTTACATTTCAAATATTTCTGTTGTTATCAGAAGAACTGCCATGTAAGTCACAAAGTGAGATCTGTATACTGATTCATAAGCTACTCATTCATATTCAATGTACTAATGTTTAATTATATAAGCATATTATTAAGTTACTAGAACATGTATGAAGTTTTTGACATGTACATTTATCTTACAAATTTTGTATAGTGTGTGTGTGTGTGTGTGTGTGTGTGTGTGTGTCTGTCTGTGTGTAAGCAAAGCAGGAAGAACATTATTTTAGAGTTATGTTAAAAGGTAGCAAAGTTCCTGTTCGTGGAAAAAAAAAGTGTGGAACAAGGTCAGAGACTTTACATTCTCCTTATTTCTGCTTGGTTAACTCCCTCCAAGACTTCTTCAGATATATATTTATACAGATATATACATATACACATACAACATTTTCCTTATCTTCTTTAGACTGCTACAGTAAAAGAGAAAGAATGCCTCAAAACAGATATTAGAGACAGATTCTACCTCCTGCAGAAACAGGCTGTTTAGATTTCAAACAGTGTGAGTGTGCGTGCGTATGTGTGTGGCTCAGCCTCTTTGTACAGCGTGCCTTTTTTAGCTCTTTTTTTTTTCCTTGAGAATAGCTGTGGCGCCGGCAGTCTGGAACTAGCCTGACAAGGTTTGAGTTATGGGAGAGGGAGGAAGGGATAGAGGGAGGGGGACGCATGAGGCAGCTGTCTGTGCTGTGGATGGGGGTGGAGGTGGAACTGCAAGCCTGCTTCCTGTCACAAGACACTGAAGGAGATGTAAAAATCCAAGACTGCCTGTAGGTTTTTTCAGAACTAGCAAATTTTAAAAAACACTATAGTCAAACACAATGAAATTCTTGCTTGCTGTTAAGCTCAAAAACTTAGGTGCATGTTTAGTTGGTTTGCCGATTACTTCTTATACTTGCTGTGATTCTATATCAAAATTAATTACTGCCTTAGGTAATGCAAAATTGCAGTTTCAAGCCCTAATGAAAATTTAGTTCCACTACAAACAACGCATTTTATGCATTTTCAACACTACCAAGGGTGTTAATTTCAGAAGGGTTAAGACAGAATGACTGACTGTTCTGCAATAATGAAACATATCATAAAGCACAACATTCTTGTTTGGTATGGGTCTTAAATATAACGGTGCAGACTTATACAAGATGAATATATCTTAATAGCAATAGTTGAGATAGTAAGGATTTTTATGAAGTAATTTGTATTTAATTTTAATTATTAAACATTCACTGACCAGATTCTCTAATTCTAAGGTACTATTATTACAGCAAAGTGTGTGTACGCACAGCATTACAAAAACAATTACCATTACACAGATCAGCATAATTATTTATTCTTTGTTTCCAAATAAATGGGCAGCAAGACCTGTAGAAGGTAATGCACTGGTAGAGACAATGATGATAATTAAAGTAAATCATACAGCAGGTCACATAAAGCAGGATGCCGTCCAGAACTAAAGGATTACTTACAACAGGTTAGAAACGTCAGTAATGAGTATAAGACTCTACAATGTTACATATAAATAATGTGTGATGTGATGGTTTCTGTCTTTATTTTATTTATTTGTATGTCATATGAAGACAGGAAAATATAGTCTTGGATTCAGGAAAAATTCTCACTAATGTGAGTAAGTCAGTTTCCACAGCTGGCTCATAAATATGCCTTTGAATGACACTTAAGATAACAATAGTGCTGTCAGACCTGACAGTGATAGTGTTTATTTTCTTTAACAGCACCATGCACACACACAATCGCACACACACATTCATTTAAGCACCCATACATAGATATATACACAGACACACCTCTCGCCAACAACAAATAAACCCACACGCAGTTGTTACATTATTGTTATTCCCATGTGATATAAAGCCTTGATGAATGCTACACTCTTGCTATACAGAACATTCCACAAAATCAATTAGCTACTCCTAAGTGATACATACGTAGGTACATAAATAGTGTCACCTCTATCCTCACAACACCATTCCATACTTAAATATATTTCATTTCTTTTTTTACTAGCACATTGATCTGGTAAATTTACACAGTATACAAATTATCTCCAGGCTTCTAAAAATCCTGGATAATCTTAATAACACTACTGAAAATGTAACTTCATTTAAATATTTAGGGGATTGGGTTGGACCCCTTCCTAAATTTCTAACTCCACCTGGACTACACATACCCAAAAAAAAATCAATTATCTTCTCTTCTTGGCTAATAGGAGCTCCGTTTTCTATTGATCCCTGTAGAAATGCCTTACATAAAAGTATCTTACTGGCTCAGCAAGATTATTGTCTCCTACTATTGATGCACCTTCTAAAAAAAATTTATCCACCATTTAGTCCATTTCAAATGCCATTTGTAGACTCACATCTCTCTCCCTAAGAAATGAACATCAGTGCAAAGCCATTGAAAAGGCTAACTGGCTATCTGTAAAATATCTTGTATAGAATGAGTATACATCCTAAGCATGTTGTGAGGAACGTTGGTACAGGTCAGTTAATTAGGATGATGCGGTTACACAATAAAGATAAGCATGCAGAAGAAGCAATAAAGTCAGCTACCAAGTGACTTATTTCCAGAGGCTATTCGCCCTCTATTATTTGAGAGACTGCTGATACAGCGGATTTTCTTAGGACCACTATAGCAAGACCCTATTTTGTTGACAACACTCAGGATGATGTTGATTTATCTCCATATGTAACAAAGTGTCACCCTCATATGGTATTCACCTACTCTAGTGATGGGAGCAGTTTGTGAAGTTGTGAAGAAGTACTGGCCTGTTTTAATGGCAGATAAGTGTGTCAGTGAGCTGGTTGGTCCTACACCTAGTTTTTCATTTAGGAATAATAGATCATTGAAACGTGACTTTTGTTACAAATGGTCTAATAGTAGTATTAGCAGGTCCTCTGATTAGGTTGGCACTTTCCCTTGCAGATCATGTTGTGCCTGTAAGTTTATTTGGTCAACCAGCTTTATTGTGAGTCCTGCATCAAAATGTAGAATAGATTTCGGCTTTTATGCAGATTGCAGGACAAGAAATGTGATTTACTATACACAGTGTACTGTATCTAAAGCTCATTATGTCGGTAAAACTAACTATAGTTTGAAGGAACAGATACTTGAACATGAAGGTTATATTAGGAATAAGATGGTGCCCAGTGCTTTAGCCAAACATGTCACTGAGTGCGGGTCCAATCATAGGTTTAGGTTTACTGTACTAGAGATCATGAGTGAGAACATTAGAGGTGGGGACATATGTAACAGGATGGAATACAATGAATTAAAATGGATCATGTCTCTGCAAGCTGACAGATATCCAGGACTGAATGGTAACATATCCATTAAACCAGTACTTAAAACACGTGGTTTAGTTCACTAGAATGATTAGCTAGGTTTTCATTAATGGATGTATAGTCATGTCATTTAGGGGGGGTTGGTCTTTTAAACATGTGATGTAAAGTGTGTTGTCTGATTTGTTGGTTTTAGTTTTCATGAATGGAATGTTTCTTGTATTGTGGTGGCAGGCAGTAAAAGCGATTACCTTTATTGTTTTACATTTTTTTTTTATTAAAGTTTTGACATAACTCTTCCATGGTGGTTGATTGATTATTTTTGTTTAATGCTTAGTTTGTCTTGAATATACCACTTTTATCAGTGAGCACCATGGATTTTCTGTTTCAGTTACATCAAAAACTAAGCCTAAAAGATGTGGGAGACATAAATTGAAAGGTGAATGTTTAATACAGTGCACAGTGACTGAAACTGTGGATTCTTTTAAAGGACCTGGGTGTATATGGGTAGATTCAACTATGAGTTTTTCTAATCATATCAACCAATTGGTTAATGATAGATATAGAACTATAGGTTGTACAAAACGATTTATAAAGTCTAGGAAATCAGAAATGGTGAAGTCATTGTTTGTTAATTACATTACACCCAAACTTGAGTATGGAATAACAATATGGAAACCCTATAAGAAAACAAGCATGAGTAAACTGGAAAAAGTACAACGGAAATATACCAAGGGCATCCATAGATGTGAAAATTTAAGTTATTATGAAAGACTAAAATATTTGAACTTGTACAGTGTCTCTTACAAATATCTAAGAGGAGATCTTATTCAAGTATATAGGGCATTTAGAGACAACTACCTCTGGGAATGTTTGGGGTTATCAAAAAGTAGTCAATTGTCAAGTAATAATCAAAAAGAGAATAATCAGACAACCTATCTAGAAGATTCTATAGGAATGAGAAGTGTACTAACTGGTTCTCTGTGAGAGCAGCTGATACATGAACAGGCTACCAAATTACATTAAAGAAAGCACTAGTTCAGATATTTTTAAGAACAGCATGGACAGTTTTTATGGGAACAACGGTTTTAGTATATTGGTAGTCTAGAAGGGCATTAATGCTTGTACTTGAAATATTTGTATGTATGTATGTACTCCGTTTATAATGGCATTTATCTATGGCCTTTATTCCCTCATCCCAATATAATATTCACTTTGCATATAATGTGTGTAAATAATGCATTTTATCAATCACTCTGTATATATATTTTATGTAACTATTGAGTTTTTCTCAGGCTGAGATTGAAATCAATCCAATGGGATTAGTGCTCCACCACGGTTATCAAATTCAAATTAAAAAATGATATAAATACAATTTACTAGCAACTTTTACTTTATAAACAAGGTGATATCTCTCATTCTCATATGTACAGACAATGTCTTTCATATTAAATCTAAACAACTCAAGCCTTGCCACAGAATCTCTTACCATTATATTCAGATCCCTTCAGGACGCATTTTTCCTATAATTTCTCGACTCTACAAACCAAAAAGAAATGAGTGGCTAGACAATGTATGGTAAAAGCATGGAAAAACAGCCCCCTGTCTACCAGTAGGCAACAGTACAGAATTCTCCCAAAACAAGCAATGTGATGAAAGAAAAGTCAACATAATAAAACAGTATAAAAATCCAGTTTAATCACCAAAGCAGTTCTTGAAGGAGGTGGATTGACTCAGAGGAATGGATATTCAAAACTCCCCAATGGGAATGCCTACATTCTCTCACTTTGATCTCTCTGAATATTCTAACCTCCCCTCCCCTCCCCTCACACTCACACTGATCCTATATCCCTCCCACAATCAAGTCTCCTCATTTCTCAATTTTACTTTGAACATGTCAAAAGAAGAGACTTAGAAACTCCTCTGACAAAATAAAATGACACCCTCAGGTGCAGATGGCCAATAGTTAAATAAGGCACTACAGGGAAATTTTCACAATCATCTTGTAACACATTTTCAGGCTCTGCCAAATGCAAAATAACATGCCAAATATATGGAAAACTGCCATTAGTGGCCTAATCCCAAAGTAATCGAAGTTCACCAAAATTTCTCACTGTAGGCTAATCTCTATTTTCTTTACTCTAGGCAAACTGCTTAAAATATATCTATACTCAACTCATTTAATGCATAACTACCTACAGCTTCCTTTCAAATAAACAATATGGGCTCTGGTCCAAGGAAAGCACACTGACAGCCCTGTGAACTGTAGCCAAGGAAATGCTACTAGCTATGGATAAAGGCCAGCTCACTGGCACCATCCTTATTGACATTACAAATGATTTTAGCCTTGTTGAACCCTACATCCTCCTCCTCTATCACCTACTACAAATCAGTGTAAGTCCTAATTCTTCTACCTTGTTTTCAAATGTTCCTCCCCAATCACCCCAATCACCACTTTTCTGTTAAAATGTATACCTCAATTTTCCAGTCATTCATCATTTAAAAAGGAGGACCACAAGGCTACATAGTTGCTCCTCTACTATTTTACATTTATGTAAATAAATTTCCTCTTCACCTGCCTCCTCCCCAACAAACAACTCAGAAGCCAACCTTTAAAAAGATCTACAAGCAGATTTCCTATCCATAATCAACTTTGTCTCCAGCAAAAGCCTCCTTATCAACATCAATAAAACCAAAGCTATGATTTTTGGCACCAAACAATGACTTAAAAAATGCAACACAACCTCCATAGAAAACATTACCTGTTTTTAATAACTTCATATTTGGATTAACACATCCTTTAATTTCTCCCTCCACCTTAAATACACAAGGAAAAAGGTTAATTCTGTCTTGTTTCGGTCCAACACTTTCTTACTAAAACCTTAAGGAAAGCAACATTCTCCCAGACTGTACACCCCCATCATAGCTCTTGCTTCAAAAACATAATCCAGAAACATTCAAATAATAAACAATTTAATATGTAGATTTATTATCGAGTACCCTATAATGAATATCACTGAAAGCACTAAAAATGGC
Organism: Protopterus annectens; assembly: GCF_019279795.1. NCBI lineage: Eukaryota > Metazoa > Chordata > Ceratodontiformes > Protopteridae > Protopterus > Protopterus annectens. The sequence continues at coordinate 304,393,417 of NC_056750.1, forward strand.
TCCCTGACAATAGGTTGATCATCTCCTAGGATTCTAGCTATTCATAGGTAAGTACTAGGCTATCGGCCCTAGAGCCTATATAAGACTAGCCAAAAAGGTTCCCTGGCTTTCGCCACCCAAGAAAATTATTTTCCTGTGCCCCTGTCGAGCAAAGCCACAGAAGTGATCCCTGAGGTGAATTTCCTGTTTCCCATCCAATTGTCAAGACTTTTTCTTAAAGAGGGCTAATGAGGAGCTTTGTTTGACATGAATGGGTAGTCTGTTCCAGAGCATGGAAAGTCTCTGGGACAGGAATCTATCCCTCCAGCATGTTCTGTTTACTGTGGTGACAGGATTTAGGTCTCTGGAGCATGTGGCTTGGAGAGATTAGGATTTCTTTAAGTGTAGCATGTCCCTCAGATCTGGGTTAGACATGGCTTTGCATGTTATGCAGAGGTCGCCTCTGAGTAGGCGATATGCGATGAAGTAGAGCTAGAGTTTTTAAGACAGTCTGCATATGGCATCTTTTTGAGTCTGGTAATCCTCTTAGTGAGGTATTTCTGTGGCCTTTCTAGTTGTTGTAGATGTCTAGAGAGGCACATGCCAAATGGGCTGTTGTACTCTATAATGGGGTCTGATGAGGAATGAGTATAGAGGAACAATGACCTCTTTTTTTTCTGGAGGAGAACCACTTTGTGATGAGGTGTGCCATGTAGAAGGATTTCCTGACTACTGTGGCGACATGATTATCAAAGGCGAGACTACTGTCCACCTGTGTCCCAAGGTCTCTTATCACACTTTCAGTGTTTAGAAGGCTACTGCCTATGTGGTAGTTCATGGGTATGGTATTTTTCCTAAAGGGGATGACAATGGACTTCTTGGCATGGAGCTTGAGGCCATAACTTTGATACCAAGCATCAGTCTCAATGAGGCCTCTTTGTAAAATGTCCACATCTTTAGGTGATTCATGGCTCCTAGTTTGCAGTCATCTGTGAACTTCATCAGCCAGAGACCAGCTGTATTAGCCTGGACTTCTGAGAAGTAGATACTGAATAGGAGAAGACCCAGGACTGAACTCTGTGGTAATCCACTTGTCAATGGTCTGAAGTCGGCTACTTTCACTGTGTGTGTTCTGTCAGTGAGCCAGTTGGCCACCCATCTTGTGACATAGGGATTTATGCCTAGTCTAGTGAATTTATCTATAATACCAGAGTGGGGGATGGTGTTGAAAGCCTTGGCAAGGTCAAGATGGGCTGTGTGCACCACCTTACCCTCGTCCACGGCTCTAGTGACTGCTTCAAAGAAGTCAATCAAGTTTAGGAGGTATGATCTACCTTTTACAAACCCAAACTGAGTGGCGTCCAGAGTTTGGAAGTTACCTATGTCTTTGTTTATAAGCTCCAGGATGATACGTTCCATGGCCTTGCAGACCAGACTCGTCAGACTAATGGGGTGGCAGTTCCCGGGGTCTGTAGTTGCACCCCCTTTGTGGAGTGGGATAACTGTCGCTGTGCACCATTCAGTAGGCATAAAGTCTGAAGTGAGGCTATGGCTGAACATGGTACTTAGGTGGCATGCCAGTTCGTTCTGTAGTTCATGCAGAACACAGCCTGGGATGTTATCTGGACCCATGGATGCTGTGTGCTTGACTTTGGAGAGTGCGGTATTTACTTGTGCGTCCTTGATTACAGGGGCTTTTCATTCTTCCAGGATGGGTATTGGCCCTTTGAAAGGTGAGGGGGGGGGTAAAGTTTGCATTGAACCTGTCTGCCAGGATGTTGGGAATATCAGTTGGTTCTGTAAATCTAGCGCCATTGTGCTGTAGCTCAGAGCAGATCTGAGTATTGCCATTGAGATTCTTGACACAGCTGTAGAATGCTTTGTGGCTGTCTTTAGAATTAGTGGCGGTTTTATTTTTGTAACTAGCATTGCAGGATTTTATGAGGGATCTCAGCTTCTTACTGAGGCTGATCAGGGAGTTCCTGCAATCATGAGATTTTATTCTTTTTTTGCAACAGGTTCTTCCTTCTGTTGTAGAGTTTGTTTATGGCAGGCATCCACCAGATTGGCTTCCTTTTTTTGGAGGATAGCATCTTGGTTCTGTTGGGGATGGCTCGGTCCACATGCACTTGTGTATGTGCTTATACAATGCATTTGTATAGGCTTCAGCAGTTGTGCCTCTATTTTCCATCTGTATGGGTGCCGTGAAGTTAGCCCCTTCTGTCTTAAGAAGCATGAAGCTGGCTTTGGAGAAGTTTTTTACGGTGTTTCCCTTAATGGGGGGTGGGGTCGGGATACGAATATCTAGGGTGATTAGCTTGTGGTCAGATCTGACCAGCGAAGAGTTGACCTCTGGCATGGAGCATTAGTTACCTATATTGGTAATGACCAGCTCCAGGATATTGTTGCCCCTGGTGGGGGTATGGACAAGCTGATCCAGGGCATTGGAATTTATGAATTCCAGAAAACGTTGAGCAAATGAGTTAGTACATGAGTAGTTTTCCCAGTCGATGGTGGGGTAGTTGAAATCTCCCATTATTAGGGTATTGGTCTGTACCATATTATCCAGTATATCAAGAAATGCAGAGTGAGCATCCTGGGGCATGGCAGGGGATCTGTAACAAGCTACAACTTGGATTGCAGTCTTGTCCAGTGTTGATTGTAATTTGATAATTTCAGATGCATTTTGTTGAGCAACTAGCCTGGAGGTGTGGATATTCTTTATGGATATGGACAGGTCTCCTCCTTTAGTGTTTCAGTCCAGGTTAGGTGGCAGAAAGGTGTGGTATGAATTATAGCCTGGTAATGTATGGGATGCTCTCTGGAGCCTTGAACCAGGTCTCTGTCACTGCACAGATGTCAGTGTTCTCCACCTTAAGGAGTGCCTCGAGTGAGTGCATTTTGAGGTTTAGACTTCTAGCACTGAGCAGCATTACCGTCAGATTTAGCTTGTTTGTACCTGCTATGGTGGTGAGTTTGGCATTTGATCCTTGCCTAAAAAAGGCACTATAGGGGCAGCAAGAGCCTTAGCCAATATCCGGAATCCCAGGGGCGACAGGCGCAGGCCATCTCTGGCAAAGTAGCAAGGTCTGTCGATCATGTCATCCCAGGCAGACAGATACTGGATCCTCTTAGAATGACACCAGAAGCTTAGCCAATTGTTGAAGTCAATCATTTTGGGCGATAGCAGAATGCTACTCAGGGGTAGGGTCATACCTGCCTGGGCTACATGATCTGAGAGCTCCTCCATGTCTCTTTGCATGTAGTCCAGGGAGGTACATCTTAAGTCATTCACTCCAACATGGATGATGACAGAGTCATATTTGTAGTTGTTTTGGAGTGACCTGAGTGCGTGTGTTATTGTATCGGATCCTGGCACCCGACAGGCAGCTGACAGTAACTTTCTCCTTGTATAGTCTGGTGAGAGGGGGCATCAGTGTGCCTGACTATAGAGTTGTCTATGACTAGTGTGTTGGGTACATTGTTTTGCCATATGTGCTGAGGTTGAGTGGCACACTGATTTTGTGGGTTATGTGTCATTTGGATAGTGTTGGGCGGTGGTGGTTGATTGCATTTCAGCTTTGGAGATGTCTGATGTTTGGCCAGATTTTTATTGAGAGCCTCTGTGAATGTAGGTGTGTGTTTTGAATTACTATGTGTGGGTTGAGGTGGTGCAGGTTTTGATGGACTGTGTGTTGAATGTGGTGTGGTGCAGGTGTTTACCTTCTCCTCTTGACTGTCTAGCCCAGTCTTGGCTGGAGAGAGAACTTGGTTTCCAGTTTGGCTATATAAGTGCATCTCTTACAGGTTGTAGTGTTGGGTGGTAGGAGAGGGTTGTCAGTGTACATGAGATAATTGCTACATTGCCCCAAGATTCATCAGGTGGACAGGGGAAAACACAAGGAGCTGACCCTTAGACATGCCTGGTTAGGTGCTTATTAATTTAAGTACTAAAAACTGTTTTCCTCTTGACAAGTGAGGAAAGCTGAGTGCTGGAGTAATTTATAGATTATTTAGTGCTTGCAATAAGTTTTGAACAAGTGCTGAGCACAAAAATAGTTTTGAGTGTTAAAACTATATAACTGTCTAGTTGTAAGGGAAAATTTGAAGAGCAGACTTTCTGGCACTGGGAATAGTTTAATCATAGTTAAATGGCACTGTGCAAAACCATGGAAACATGGGTTTTTAAACAAAAATATGAAGGGGATAGAAATAGACCAAAATGGCCAATAAAACTACAGATTCTGAGCTGAAACCACTCCTCTAGCGACAGATAGGCTGCTCAAAGCTCACCACTCTCACTGATGAACAGAGAAGCTTCCTTCTTAGTAAGGTCTGGGCAACACAGAAACTACAAAACAGCCCAGACTTCAGCAGAATCTGAAAACCAGACTGTACTGGTTATAGAAAGGCAGGAAACGAGTAGAGAGAGAGGATGTTTTTGTGTTTTTCAAAAATTAAAACAGATACAGTAATATAAACACTTTCAAGTAAGAAAAATGGCTATCGCACTTGAGTGTGTAGCCCTCAGCAATTAAAAAGGTGAAAAAACATTTAAAAACGATTAAAGTACAAACAGTATCAGAATTCAAAAAACAATTCAAATAAGTAGCAACGTTAAAAAAAAATGCTCGGAATAGTACAGTTAGAGAAAATAAGCAATAAAAAGCAAAACTCAGAGTCTTTCTTTTCTCCTTCTGTTGCTGTAAAACTCTGCAGGACACCCAGGCAGGCTCTTGCTAAGGTAATACAAGTGCAAAAACATGGGTTTTTAAACAAAGATGAAAGGGATAGAAATAGCCCAAAATGGTCAATATTCAGAGTCCTAGTCAAATAGACCTTCTCTGCAACAGGAGCTAAACTAATTAGATACCTTTCATCTTACAGCCTCAAAACCCACAATCATTCTGCCCATACACATATCAACCTCCCAAACAACTCTTTTGAACAGATCAGTGCTTCTCTATAACAGGTCCCATGCTCTGGGAAAGTATTCCACCACAGAAGAGAGACACCTCATCTTACCCTAAATTTAAGAGTCTGCTAAAGGCCACTTCCTTTCATTAGTCATACGTCATTGGTCCTCTTAAAGCTATATCACATAACCTGAATTACATCACTCTCTCTTTCTCCTCCTAGTAACATTCTTACTATACCTTGTATGGTATGCCCTACTATAACAATCTATACCTCTTACTCACATAGCAGTGGGATGTCCATATCTGGTTTACATTCAATTCATCTAGAAAAGAAGTACAGTGGTGTGTTTTTGTGAGATAGCTGAACACATTAGCTAATTTGTCTATACTAGATTTGCAAATTGATTGAAGTACTGATTTGTTATTATATTTGATGCTAAATAAGAGAAATGGTCTGGCTATGCTGATATTGACATATAGGACATTGTACAGAGTTCTCAGTTTTGATTTTTTCCTGCGGTGGTGGTGCTGCGGTAGCGTTGTCGCCTCATAGTAAGACACTGCCCTGTTCGATTCTCAGCTAAAGCGTCTTCTGTGTGGAGACATGCATGAATGGGCGTACCTTCATTGAAGGTTGTGCATCAGAGCTGGCAACTCAGCACGTAAAAATCTACTGCCAATCATTAGCAGACCGGAGTTCTGCTGTGGCGACCCCTAACCGGGAAAAGCCGAAAGACACAACAACAACCACCACCACTTTTAACCTGCTGGTTCACTTTTAATTTATGGCAATATAGGAAGCCATGTAATTTAATGTGGATGAAATTTCAATAAGGGGTTTGTCTTTAGAAGACAAATTAAATGTGAGGATGTGTCTTGATTGCTTGGCATTGTCAAAACTAGTATAGCGGTTTTATTTTATGTTGTTTTATATTGTCAGTCCAGTATTTAACATTTCTGAGGCTTGTTTTTTCAGGTCATTCATACATTCTGAGGGTCTGTTGCAGTAAAAAAACAGTGGTTAGACATGTGCATAATGCAGGAGTAATGAAGGATCAAAGAATGTTATAGACAAGGGCGGGAGGGCAGCTGGTTTCACATGCTGATCTTCTATGTTCTATATTGAGTATGCATGGTTAAGAGACTGTTGCTCCTCCCTATATGGTATATGAGTCTTAATCTTCTCAGGATAAAAATCAGAGTTCTGATTGTTGTGACATGCTGGAGTAGAAGACACACCACTGCAATAGTCAGTTAGGGTTCGCACACATGGTTAGAATGGCCAGCGGAGCTGCAAATACCCTAACCATAATTGTAACTCTAGTCCTACAACTTCCCCTAACCGCAAGTATTATGTTACTAAATGCCATTGTCCTAACAGTACCACTTCACAAGACAAAAGGACACAGAAAGCACAAAGCATGAACAGCACTGACTCTATCCCCTTACTTACCCCTTACTATAACCCTAACCTGTGAGCACTTGGTGTTCTAATAGTTGGTGTGAACATGCATCTTGTACATCTTCACATCCACCACTTTTTCATTCAAACATTAATTTTCCTACTCACTTCTGCTTACCTACACTACATACAACTAAATTCAATTATATGTGATTCACTCATACGTGCATTCTCTTTATATCCCCCCAAAAAAAACATTCTACCTCTTGAGTTACAGCCATATAAGTGTGTGTGTGTGGGTTTGTGTGTATTCTTCTTCTCTTTCGGCTGTTCCTGTTAGGGATCACCACAGCAGATCATTTCTTTCCATTTCTTTCTGTCCTTTGCAGCTTGTTCTGTCACACCAACCACCTGCATGTCCTTTCTCACCACATCTATAAACCTAATTTTAGGCCTTCCTCTTTTCCTCTTACCTGGCAGCTCCATCCTTAGCATCCTTTTCCAAATATATCCAGCATCCCTCCTCAGCACATGTCCAAACCAACACAATCTCGCCTCTCCAGCTTTGTCTCCAAACCGTCCAACCTGAGCTGACCCTCTAATATACTGATTCCTAATCCTGTCCATCCTCGTCACACCCAGTGCAAATTGTAACATCTTTAACTCTGCCACATCCAGCTCTGACTCTTGCCTTTTTGTCAGTGCCACCGTCTCCAACCCATATAACATAGCTGGTCTCACTACCCTCTTGTAGACCTTCCCTTTTCCTCTTACAGGTACTCGTCTGTCACAAATCCCTCCTGACACTCTTCTCCACCCATTCCATCCTGCCTGTACTCTCTTCTTCACCTCTCTTCCACACTCACCATTACTCTGAACTGTCGATCCCAAGTATTTAAACTCATCCACCTTCACCATCTCTACTCCCTGCATCCTCACCATTCCTCTATCCTCTCTCAGTGTGTGTGTATCTTATTTATTTATTTGTTAATAGGGAATATGGGTGTCTCCTGGACCACAACACTACATATAGTACAAGTTCAGTTGTATGGAGAAGTTGAATCTTATAATCATATTATATTATTGAATGAATATACATACACACACATTAAGCATACATATGTGTATCTATATATATATATATATATATATATATATATATATATATATATATATATATTTATATATATATATATATATATATGTGTGTGTGTGTGTGTGTAGATATATATATATATATATATATATATATATATATATATATATGGATATGTGTGTGTGTGTGTGTGTGTATATATATATATATATATATATATATATATATATATATATATATATATATATATATATTTATTTACACTGAAAACCTGGAAACTGCATTGGTTGACTGGCATGTGGTCAAATTGCAGTTTCAAGTTGGCAGAATGTCAAACCCAAATGTATTGACTACACTACAGCAAACAGGTAGTGTAGGTTGAATATTTGGGTTCGACATTTTACAGGGAAATCGCGGTTCAGTGAGGTACATTGCCCATTTCCTCATAGTAGTGTGATCTCGGATTTGGTATATTTAATGTGCAGGGGGTGGGGACACAGAGGGTTATAGCACCCCTGCAAAATAATAGAATTAACGTACACTTGACTTTAGAGTGCAACGGTACATTAATGTGCATAACAGGAGGTGACTTGATGTCACCTCCTGCTATGTTGAATACATTGAACTATGATGTATTCATTTTCTTGTTGGTTTACTTTTTGGCTTTACAGATTCAGCATTTTGAGTCAACATTCTAAATGGTTGACCAAAGTGGATTTGGATTGCCAATAGTAAACTATATATATATATATATATATATATATATATATATATATATATATATATATATATTATATATATATATATATATGAAAGAGAGTAGCTTTGTGAAATTTTAGTCCTGTCTAATGCAATGAATATGCTGCTGCAACAGACTAGACTTATTATTGTGATCAGTGCATACTGTTTGGAAAGTTATTAGCACTTTTTTAAATGGATGACCCATGTTCTGGTAGAATTTGTACTGCACACATATGTAACTACAATCTGTAGCCAAAATACTATGTTGAAATTGTAAAAGTGATTTGATTTCTGGAGTTGTATACTTTAATTTCAAGTTATAGCTATGTGCATGTCTAAGAGATGCTTTTGCCGTGACATACACCTTTTTGTGACTTCTGAAATGCCTACAAATGCTAAGGACTATGTGATTATACCTGGTAGCTGGCAGTGGGCTGGGGAAGGGTGGTACAACATGCAGAATGTATCTATGGAACAGGGCAGTAAAGTCTGTTACATCTCTGATAAAGACAGCCTCCTTTTTTCTGTATTTGGTAGGTGAAGAGGGCATTAGTTGTTCTGCAACCCCTACTGGTTTACCCTCTTCTCCTTTATGTTTTCTGCCCGATCTATATGCAATGCAGCCACGATGGATTCGGGGGTTCCTTTGGAGCTCTTTATGATTGGCTGTAGTCAGGTTTCAGTAACTGCAAGAATATTAATTTGGATAAATTATCTGACAATGAATCTCATTAAGAATGCTTTTAGCATTTGTGCATCTAAATTTCAGATTTAAGTCTAATATCCATACATGATTGTCTGGATCTCTTAAGAATCACACTGTTTGAAGAATAACCTGGCTATTGATGATTATTTCCTTAAATGAGAATAATATTTGATTTAGTTTGCTTCATATAAGACTTATTTTTTGAAGAGGTTAGAGAGAAGGTAACATTTTTTCTTTGGTTTCTCCTTACTGAGTTTACTTTTTTTTTTTTAATTTTACATACTAGGCCATATTTTGCTTGTGTTCTAATATGACATTAGATTGTGAGATGATCACGGAGTAGGTCTTCATGAATGTGGGGGTTATTGCATATTTGCTGCTGCAAAGCTGGATTGTGTGATGATTGATTAATGTTAAATAGGTGGTACTATAAGCAGTGATATAGGCCATATATGTTTTCATTTCTTTCCAAATTCGATATTTAGGGAGACTAAGTTTAAGAGAATAGCATGTGTCAGCTGTAAAGGAGGATACAGTATAACATTTAATTTAAATGATTAATTTATTAACTAACTTGATGGAGGCCCATGTTGAATGGAGGCCAGGAAGTACAGTCGGCCTAAGTGACTAGCTATGAATCACACAGTCAAACCATTTTAATACAAATGACCATTCCAACCCCTGGATGCATACTAAAAGCATAGTGTCCTCTGGTATGGAGTCTCCTAACAATGGTGAGAAAAGTGAATACTAAAAATTGTTCAAACTTTCCATATATTTAGAAACCCTCTTTAACCACAGCCTCTGTAGGTTTTGCCCACAAGAGGTGCCCATCAATGGATCAAGTGAGCTACAGGCACATAATTTCAACCAGTCTTATCTGCAAGGCTATGGAGAAAATTATCATGGACCTGATCAATAACACCATAGAAAATCTCCAAACACTGGACCAGACCCAATATGGCTTTGTCAAAGGAGTCTTAACTACTCAGTCTGGTGGACTTCAACAAGAAAGTCGCCAGGGCCAGGGATGAGGGTAAAACGGTAAACACCACTTATCTAGATCTGGTCAAAGCTGTCAACATAATTCCCCACTTGGGGATCATAAATAACCTTACTGCATTAGGCATAAACCCATACATCATCAGGTGGATAGGAAACTGTCTCAATGACAGGACACCATCAAACAGTCAAATCTACTTCCGATTAGAAACCTGTTACTAGTGGTGAACCACAGGGCTCGGTGTTGGGACCCCTCCTGTTTGGTACATACTTCTCAGAAGTGAAGGCCATGTTGGAGGACTCTAGCTCACCAAGTTTGACAACTGTAAGCAGAGAGAAATCGATGAATCCCCAAATGATGTTGACATCCTACAAACAGGCCTAAAATGACAAACAACTGGTGTCAAAACCATGATCTGAGACTAAATACCAAAAAATGCACGATCATACCCTTCTGTAAATCATCTATCCTTGCAAATTATAATACTGATAGTACACCACTAAAAGTAGACCCAGTGGCAGTGGTGAGGGACCTAGGAACACAGATAGACACCAACCTAAACTTTGACCACTAAGCAGTTATGGTAGTAAGGAAATCCTTCTGTGCGGTTCAACTTATAAGTAAAGGCATGGCATCAAGGTCAAATGATGTCATAGTACTATTGTACTCGGCCCTTATCAAGCCCATAATTGAGTACAATGCTCCCTTCTGCATGTACCTAACCAGTCACTTACATCAAATAGAGTGGCCCCACAGGTTTCTTACTAAAAAAATACCAAGTGTAAGACACATGTCTTATGTGGGCCAACTAAAGGCCATATCCCTTTACTCCATCTCATGTTGTTTATTGAGAGGTGATTTTTGCCCTGTCCTACAAGACATTCTGTGATCCAGCCCTAATGAAAATGTTACATATTCTCAAGAAAAATTATACAAGGATGATGACCTGAATCCTATTTGTGACTTAACAGAGCTTGCTGGAGAGACAGATTCATATCGCAAAGGCTACCTCGTCTATGGAATAAACTTCCCGTCTTCATAAAATGAAGCCCATCCCTCACTCAGAATTTGGATAAATGGATGGGGAACTGTATATTCACTCCTAGGGTACTGCCCAAGTCCCTTATGGACAGAGGCTGTCTGTAAAATGACTCAGGGCTCCAACACTCAACGACCCACTACCCTGATACTACCACATCCCATATATGGGAATTAAGATAAAATATTGTCATATCCTTGGTATTATTGGCTAAGCTTGTAAAGTCTTTTGGGTGAGTAACCTAGTAATAGTTTCATAGGTGTGTACTAGGCTAACAATCCTGGAGCCTATATAAGCCTAGCCCAAAGATTCCCTGGCATCATACCGCCCAAAGTTAATTCCCAGTGCCCCTGTCAAGCAAGGCCACTGAAGTGATCCTCAGGTTGAACTTCCTATTGCTCACCCACTCGTCAAGATTTCTCTTAAAGAGGGCCAGTGAAGTGCTCTGCTTGATGTGAATGGGAAGTTTGTTCCAGAGTATGGGAAGTCTCTGGGTTAGGAACCTGTCCCTCCTGCATGTTCTGGTTATTATGGTAATGAGGTTAAGGTCCCTGGAGAGTGTGGCATGGAGGGATTGGGATTTCTTTAGGTGGAGCATATCTAGCAGCTCTGGGTCAGACATGGCTTTGTAGGTCAAGCAGAGATCGCCTCTAAGTAGGCGATAAGAGACAGAGTATAGCTGGAGTTTTTTGAGTCTGTCCATACAGGGCATGTGTCTAAGGCCTAAGATCCTCTTAGTGAGGTATTTTTGTGGCCTTTCCAGTTGTTGTAGGTGTCTAGTGAGGTACATACCAAACAAGGTGTTGTATTCTATAATAGGTCTAATGAGGGATGAGTAGAGAGGGATTATGACCTCTTTATTCCTGGATGAGAAACCTTTTGTAATGAGATGTTCATAGGTTCATAGGTTTATACTAGGCTATCTGCCCTAAGGCATTTATAAGCCTAGCCCAAAGTTTTGTGGCTTACACCACCCCTTATGTTAAAAAATACTGTGCCCATTAGTTTGTTGTGCCTCTGTCCAGCAGTGACACAGAGATGATTCCCGGGGTAAACCTATGATCTCCCATCCACCGGTCAAGATTTCTCTTGAACAGAGCCAGCGAGGTGCTCTGCCTCACATGGACCGGGATTTTATTTCACAGCATAGGGAGTCTCTGGGTGACAAATCTATCCCTCCAGCATGTCCCATTTATATCTGTGCTAAGGTTTAAGTCGCTTGCTCTAGTGGATCTGGTAGATTTGGATTTTTTGAGGTGGAGCATGTCCATTAATTCCGGGTTGGACATGGCCTTGTATGTCAGGCACAGGTCACCTCTGAGCAGGCGGTATGCAACTGAATAGAGCTGGAGTTTCTTCAGTCTGGCAGCATATGACAGATTTTGGAGTCCCTTTATCCTTTTGGTGAGGAACTTTTGGGGTCTCTCCAATTGCTGCAGGTGTCGGGTGAGATACATCCCGAATGGGGCATTGTACTTGATCATTGGTCTGATAAGTGAAGAGTACAGGGGAACAATGACCTCACTTGATCTGGATGTGAATCCCTTCATGATCAGGTGGGCAATGTAGAAGGTCTTTCTAACCACTTTAGCAATGTGAGTGTCAAAAGAAAGGCCACTGTCAACCTGGGTCCCCAGGTCCCTGATAACCTCTTCTGTGCTTAATGGATTTCCACCTATATGGTAGCTTGGGGTTACCTTGTTTTTCCCGAAGGGTATGACTATACATTTTTTGGCATTTAACTTCAGGCCATGGCTCTGGCACCAGCTATCAGTTTCCGTGAGACCCCTCTGAAGGATATCTGTGTCCGATGTACTTTTCACTATGGCGACCCAGTTTGCAGTCATCTGCAAACTTTGTCAGCCATAGTCCTCCTATGTTTGCCTGTACTTCTGAGAAGTAGATGCCAAACAACAGGGGGCCAAGGACTGAGCCCTGTGGGACACCACTTGTGACTGGCTTGAAGTCTGACATGGCGCCAGCAACTCTAACCCTGTGGGTTCTGTCCTTTAGCCAGTTTACAACCCATCTTGTGACATATGGGTTTACTTTTAAGCTGGTAAGTTTCTCTATAATACCCGAGTGAGGTATTGTGTTGAAAGCTTTTGCAAGGTCAAGGTAGGCTGTATGGACTGCCTTTCCCTCATCAATGGCCTAGATGTGCCACATAGAAAGACTTTCTGACTACAGTCGCAATGTGGTTATCAAAGGAGGGGTTGCTGTCAACTTGTATCCCCAGGTCTCTTATCACACCTTTGGTGTTTAGTGGATCTCCACCTATGTGGTAGTTCATGGGCACCAAATTTTTCCCAAAGGGAATGACAGTGCATTTTTTGGCACTGAGGTTAAGGCCACGGCACTGGCACCAGTCACTGGTGTCAGTGAGGCCTTTTTGTAGAATGTCTACATCAGTTGGAGAATTAATAATGGCTCCCAGTTTGCTATCATCTGCAGACGTGGTCAGCCAGAGTCCTTTTGTGTTGGCTTGAACTTCAGAGAAGTAGATGCCAAGCAGGAGAGGACCTAGAACTGATCCCTGTGGGACACCACTTGTAACTGGTCGGTAGTCAGATTTGAAGTCCACTACGTTCACAGTGCGGGTTCTATCAGTGAGCCAGTTGGCAACCCATCTTATTACATAGGGGTTTATGCCTAGTTTAGTGAGTCTATCTATGATTCCTGAATGAGGGATGGTGTTGAAGGCCTTGGCAAGATCTAGGTAGGCTGTGTGAACTACCTTGCCCTCATCCACAGCTCTGGTGACAGACTTGAAGAAGTCTATCAGGTTGAGCAGGCATGATCCACCTTTCACAAACCCATACTGCGTGGGGTCCAGAGTTTGGAGATTCCCTATGTCCTTATTTATAAGTTCCATGATGATGTGCTCCATAGCCTTACATATAAGACTTGTCAGGCTAATGGGGCGGTAGTTCCCAGGGTTTGTAGTTGCTCCCCCTTTGTGGAGTGGGATGACCGTAGCAGTGCACCATTTGGTAGGAACAAAGCCTAAAATGAGGCTGTGATTGAACAGGGTACTCAGGTGTGGTGCCAGTTCACTTTGTAATTCATGTAGAACACAGCCAAGAATATTATCAGGTCCCATGGAAGCTGTATTCTTGGCTTTGGACAGTGCATTTTTTACCTGTGTAGCCATGATAATAGGGACTTGTCATTCCTCAGGTATCGTGATAGTCCCTTTAGGAGGTGAAAAGGTGGTAAAGTTCACACTGAACTTGTCAGCCAATATGTTGGCAATATCAGTTGGTTCTGTATATGTATTGCCATTATGCTGAAACTCTGAGCAGATCTGAGTATTGCCATGTAGATTCTTGACATAACTATAGAATGCTTTGTGGTTGTGTTTAGAATCTGCAGCAATTTTTCATAGCTAGCTTTAGAGGATTTGATGAGGAATCTCAGTTTTTTGCTGAGGCTAACAAAGGAGTTTTTCCAGTCTTGGAATTTCACCCTTTTCTGCAACAGTTTTTTCCTTCTGTTGTAGAGTTTGTTTATGGTGGGGGACCACTAGATTGGCTTCCTTTTTTGGAGTAGAGTGTCTTGGTTCTGTTTGGTGTGGCCCATTCCATGCACTTGTGTATGTGCCCATACAGTGCACTGGTGTTTGATTCAGCAGTCATGCACCTGTTTTCCATTTGCATGGGTGTCATGAAGTTAGTCACTTCTGTTTTTAGAGGCCCAAAATTGGCTTTAGAGAAGTTTTTTACGGTGGTTTCCTTTAGGGGGGTGAGGGTGGGATGTGGATATCCATGGTGATTAGGTTGTGGTCAGGTCTGACCAGGGAGGAGTTGATTACTGGTGTAGAGCAATGGTCACCCATGTTAGTAATGACCAGGTCAAGGATGTTTCTACCCCTGCTGGGGGTAAGAATGAGTTGGTCGAGGGCATTGGAATTAATGAATTCCAGAAAATGCTGAGCAAGTGTATGGTACATGAGTAATTTTTCCAGTTAATGGAGGGATACTTAAAGTCTCCTAGTATAAGGATATTGGGTTGTACCCTAATATTTTCCAGTGTGTTTAGGAATGTGGAGTGGAAGTCCTTGGACATGGTGAGGGATCTATAGCAGGCTATAACCTGGATTGCAGTTTTACCCAGTGTTAGTTGTACCTGAAGTATCTCTGATGCGTTATGTTGGGCTACTAGTCTGGAGGTGTGCATATCCCTTATGAATATGGACACACCACCACCTTTCGTGCATCGGTCCAGGTTTAGGGGCCAAAATGTGTGGTATGAATTATAGCCTGGTAGTGCTGGGGTACTCTCCGGAGCCTTGAACAAGGTCTCGGTCACTGCACAAATGTTGATGTTTCCATTTTAAGGAGTACTTCTAGTGAGTGCATTTTGAGATTTAGACTTCTAAGCGTTGAGTAGCATAACCCTCAGATTTTGTTTGCTTGTAGATGTTATGGTGGTAATTTTGTCTTTAGGACATTGCCTAAAAAAGGCAATATAGGGGTGGCAAGAGCCTTGGCCAGTATCCAGAATCCCTGGGGTGACAGGTGCAGGCCATCTCTGGCAAAGCATTGAAGTCTGTCAATCATGTCATCCCAGGCAGACAGATACTGGATCCCCTTAGAATGACACCAGAAACTTAGCCAATTGTTGACGTCAATCATTTTTTGCTTGTACTGTGGAATCATTCTGGGTGACGGTAGGAAGTCTACTCAGAGCTAGGGTCATACCTGCCTGCACTACAAGATCAGAGAGCTCCTCTATGTCTCTTTTCATGTAGTCCAGGGAGGTACATCTCAGGTCATTCACACCAACATGGACAATGACAGAGTCATATTTGTACCTGACCTAAGTGTGTGCGTTATGTCGTGGATCTTGGCACCTGACAGGCAGCTGACTGTAACCTTCTCCTTATTCACCTATAAACCTATGAAGATAGTCACTAATCTTTGACAAAAAGAAATTGATACCATCAGATTATGACCTAAATGATCTACCTTGGATTTTAAATATTAGACAAAGTTAAGGACTTATTAGAAAAAAGAGGAGAAAGATAAACCAGATTCAGATTACCAAATCTTTACTGTACAAGTTAAAATTAAAGGACTTAAGCACACATGTAGTTACTCTAGTTGTTTGAATGTTGATATTGTTGCTTTTGTGTACTTTGTTGAAGGCAGTCTTCCCTGTTTTTATAGGGGTGAGTATCACTGGCTGGATGTAGAAACAGGGGGTTTGAGCCACTGTCTGGAAGTAGTTGCATCTTTTTAACTTTATACCAACAAATAAACAAGCCTTGCTGGAGGGATATGGTGGTAACTCAATGTATTTTCAGCCTAGGGGATAAGTTACCACTACAGGTCAAACAAAATACTTCAATGACATCCCTTAGGGCTAGTTTTGATGATTACATGGGTAGACACAACTTTAGGCAGGGTTATAATGTACAGTCCTATTCAATTTGGGAGGTGGGCATAGCTGAGTACTTTTAAAGAATAAAAGAACTACAACCTGTGTTTGTCCCTGTGATCACCTGTCTAGTATTGTTTCTGTGTTATATAACAACAAATATTTAAAGAAATTACACTGTATGAAAATAAGGACTGAAGGAGTGAAAGCAAGGATTACTGCATTTGTTTTATTTTACACACACACACACAAAATCATCTATATACATTATCTTTTATTTTACATTTATTGACTGCTTTAGTTCCAATGTCCTATTTTTAGGAAGCAACCCACTCTTGTATACCTGTAAGTACTTGGATATCTTCGGTCAACAAATTGCAGAGAATGAGGCAACAAAGAAATGGGAATGAAGATAATCATTTTCAAAGCATTTCAAATGATTTGTTAGCACATCTGCTGGGACTGGGAAGGATGGACAATCATTTCCCTGTATAAAAAAAACAAAACAAAAAAAAAACAGGATTTCCACAAAGCCGGTATGTAAAAATCAACTGCCAATCATTAGCGGACAGGAGTTCCGTTGTGGTGACCCCTAACCGGGAAAAGCCGAAAGACACAAACATTTGTTGTGAAAATACAGCAGAAGCAGTGTGCATAGGTTATGTTAGTAGGAATGGAATTGCTGAAAATAAATGTGTGTTCATGACTGTAGTTATTTGGAACAGATATGATTCAAATATCCCATGTCACTTTGTAGTGTTCATTGTTTATGAAGAAATGTATCAGAAATTATTTACATCAGATTAAAATAAGATTTTGTGCAATTCATTGAACATATCGTTATGGAAAAGGAAACCGTCTGCGGTCTGAAAATGATGGACCTTACAGGTGACACAGTCATGATGTGCTGTAAAGCAAGGCTGTCAGACAGCTGACAGAGCATCTGTACTGCTGAAAGATTGCTAACTTTATCCAGGAATCTGTTTGTTCCCTAGTTTGGCGATTTCATTATGAGGGGTATGGGTTTAGTCATCTCCTGTGTAAATGATTTTCTTTTAAAAAAAAAATTCTGGTGACAGACAAATTTGATTTTGATGAATTGTCCCTGAGCTGTGAATGACTAATCATGTTATTTGTCTCAATGAAAATACTGAACACTAGCAGAGCTAAGAGAGTGTATATTCACTTATAGCTTTATAACTTTAACAGTCTGAAATCATTCTTGCTACAAAATATGAATGCATCAGGAATAGTGACAGTTTTAAAGATGGTTGTAGAAGGTGGGTTTCTATGCTAGAGATGAGATTTGGTTTTATTACATAAAAATACGTTGTAATAAAAATGCAGTGATGAACCAGCATATTCATAAGCATGTCGCACATTGTCTGTATGCTGTCTGCACATTCTCATGATTCATCATACTAAATCCCACCAATCATATACAAATCCAAGTACTACCAACACCTTAACTAATCATCTATCCTTCCCCATTTCCCCATCTATCTTCACTACAAATATTCTTTTGCCCAAGGTCCAAATACCTCCCACCCTCACCATTTTACCCAAACAAAAAAACAAGCACTACATACTTAGTTATAACGTGCTCAAACATATCTACAGAAACAATAATATCATTCTAGCTGGTGACATACATCCTAATCCCGGCCCCACACTTCCCACTTCTAACCCCTCTAACTCCAATATCGGTACTCTCCCTAACAGATACATCTCTTTCTATGCTATGAATACTAGAAGCATTTTAAACAAAGTAAGTGAACTACATGCCTGGATCTCCCACCAAACTCCTGATATCCTAGTACTAACTGAATCATGGCTAAAATCCCAACACTCAAAAGACTTTCTCCCCCCTGGTTATAGTGTACATTGCCTAGAGCCACAAAAGAGGAAAGGAGGTGGTGTGGCCATCTTACATACCAACCTCTTTACCATATCAAATTCAAAATCACCTATTCCACCTTTCTCCCAGCTGAAATGTTCATTCAATCTGAAACTTAATAACCATTCCACTATCACTACAGTGGCAATCTACATTCCACCAGGGGATAACATTCCCCATCTAGAAAATATACTTGCTCACATCTGCCACCATATTCCTAATAAAACTGTTATACTTGGTGACATCGACTTAAATTGGCTGTCATTCTGCTCCCCTAACCCTTCCTCTTACATAAATCTCTATAGATTTACTCAACTTATCACTGACCCCACCCATACCAATAACTCTCATACAGCCACTAGTCTACAAAGCACGATGCACCGGACTGAGAACAGAGGAAACTAGGCACAAGTGTACAAAAGCAATCATGATTTAATCCACATAAAGCACTTTTTGTCACAGTTTGCACTTCAGATAAGTTATACAATAGAGCTCCTACCCTTATATAGTGGAACTAAAGCTTCAATAATACAATTAAATAATTAGTTAATTAATAACTTCTCAACAAAGTAACACAATTAAGCAACTTAAAACCATAGATCACTATGTTTTTGTGTGTATATTTACATTTACATTCTAAAACCATAAATCCTTACTTCAAAGAAAACAACTATATAAAACACATTTTATCCACAAACTTTATACTATAATTTTAATGTCCTAATTTATATATCTGTGAAATAAATTTAATAAATTCAGGTTACTATTGTAAACTATAGCAGCATAAAATCAAAATAACATATACTGAATACAGATGTTAGATATAAATAAATTTACATTCTTATGCTTGTTTCCACGTAAATCCAAACCATGTGCTTTGTTAACACAATTCTTTGTTTTTAAGAACTTAAATACTATCTAGTAAGACTTCTTAGTTTCAAAATACATTAAAGAGAACATCTTTCATTCAATTATGGATACAGGCTCCCATTTGTTTTTAACTGCCATATTAACTCTAGACGTTCCAAATTTAAGGAGTCTGATCTCCCTGTTTTGTCAGGTATAATTTGGTCTATTGCCCTGAATAAGAATTTATGTTCTCTATATTCGCAAGTGTGTTTAGCTAAAGCATTGCCCTAGAGACAGCCAGTAGTCTCTGACTGGATATTAGACTTTCACCTTTCTAAATACCACAACCCTGAAACTCTACCAAGCCCACTAAGCGATCACTGCCCAACAAAAGTCCTCAGATACTCACCCCACCATGCTAAACCTCATAGGTTTCTAACATGCCATAAGTTAACAAACATTGACCCAGAAATCTTCAGATCTCTCCTCTCTGAAGTGAACTGGAATTTCTTACATCAACTCCCCTTAGATGAAGCAGTCCAGTCCTTCAACTCTACATTCTTAAATATTCTTAATTCTCTTGCCGCTCTCCAAACAGTTCGTATAATGTCTAACACATCTCCATGGTTCACAAAAAACACCCGTATCTTACTAAAAAATAGAGATAGAGCATGGAAAACCTGGACAAAAACAAAGCTCCAACCTGAACTCCAGAAATACAGAGAGCTTAGAAACTTGGTCAAAAGTCACATAAATACACACAAGAAAAACTTCTATTACAACCCACCCTCTACCTTTAAATCTAATCCCAAAAAGTTATGGAACTCAATAAAACAAATAGTACACCCTGGTTCTCCAAGCTGTCCAACTGCACGCCCTGACAAAACACAAGGAAACTGCCACCATCTTCAACTCTTATTTTACTGACTCAATATCCAAACTACTCAACCCCATCCCCAATCTAGCTATTCATAAAAATAAATTGAACAGCTCAGATTCAGCTCCAAAAAGTAACACTACAAATAATTTCTCTTTAAAACCAGATTCTACCAACTTTATCAAATCTCTACTATCCAAATTAAAACCATGCTCCACATCAGTAGAAAATATCCCCTCTTCTTTCCTACAGATCTCTGCTGATCCCCTTGCTCTTCCAGTCTCCATACTAATAAATCACTCTATCTCTGAATCTACTGTTCCTACTATTTGGAAACAGTTCTACACTATTCCTATACATAAGGGAGGCAACTTCACTGAAATATCCAAGTTTAGACCCATCGCTATACTCGGCTCTCTCTCAAAAATTCTAGAAAAATGAATACACAAACAAATAATGCAATACCTACTTCAAGAAAATCTACTCACTCCCATTCAACACGGCTTTTGTCCCAAGCACACCACTACTACAGCTCTTCTGTCCTTCCTTAATTCTGCCTCACTTTCCAGAGACAATAATAAACTTATTTCCTGTCCTTTCTTAGGCCTCTCTAAAGCCTTGACACCGTCTCTCAGCTTTTCCTTCTGCACAGACTCACTAACCTTAATTTCTCACCTGCTACTGTCTCATGGTGTCACAGTTACCTCTCTGAATGCTACCAGTCAGTAAAATGGCTCTTAGCTTACACCCCTCTTCCCTCTGTTAAAACAGGTGTTCCACAAGACTGTATCCTTGGTCCACTACTTTTCAATATCTTTACCAATCTTCTCTCCTCTTCCTGTCCTGAGTCATCTCTTGTACAATATGCAGATGACTCTACAGTTATCACTATCGCTGACTCTCCAGCTGAACTCATCTCAGTTACGCAGACTTCCTTTAACTCTGTAAAAAACAACTTATTCTCAACCCCCCAAAAATAAACTATTACTCATTCTCCCTAAAAATCTTCACTATATCAAATCTTCCTTCTCAATATTGTCCCTAAACAGCACCCCAATACAGGCAGACACCAGCACAAAACTCCTAGGTGTTACTATAGATGACCACTTAAAGTTTGATTTACATATCAATAACTGCATTAGGAAAACACATCAGAAGCTATAATTTCTGTACCGTAACAAGACGTTTTGTAACAAAAAGACAAGTTAACCCTATTTAATTCTTACCTCTTACCCACTTTACTCTATAGTTTTCAAATTCTAACTAACTTCAACACTGGACTGCTAGCCAAACTAGAAACAACTTACAACAAAATAGCAAGATTTGCTGGACAGAATACATACAAGTCCCACCACTGTCTCTCATTGAAAGAATTAAATTGGCTAGAATTACCTAACTTGCTCCTACTTACTCAGTCTCAGATCGTTCACTCTATTCACTATAAACCCACTTACTGCCCGACTCTTTCATCTCTAATCTCCCACTACACCCCAACAAGATCCCTCCAAAGTTCCAGCCAAGGCCTTCTGCAAATCAATAAGCCTATTACTAAAATAGGCCAAAATCTCTACAGTTTCAATTCCACCAAGGCTTGGAATAGTCTACCACTCAAACTCAGGTCACTTCAGCAACTAAAACAATTTAAAACTGCTACTAAACAATACCTGCAAACTAAATGGATCTGTCAATGCAATCATCCCCCATAAACCTTTCTCTACTCCTTCTCTATTTCTCCACTTGCTCTTTCGCCTGTCCCTCCAATTCTACTATTTCCACTTCTCATCTCTACCTACTACAACTAGGATTAAATAATACTCTGTATGATGAGAACACTTTTAAAACTGTATATGATTTTATGCTTTTTTGTATTGTATATATTATGTGTCTTTTTTATTAATTACTACTCTGGATGCTAGTTGGTTAAACTATGTTGTAGCTTTTCTCCTCAGGCCTCCGCGGAAAAAGGGCTATTCAGCTCAGTCTGGACAAACTCGGTCAACAAATGTAATATAAACAAATAAATAAATGAGGATAGGTTGACCAACCTGGGACTTAGAGGCATGAGAGTACCCAAAGTATGTACTAGGGATACATCAACTTCCTATACGCAGAGTGTAAAAGTAAATGTCAATACAGAATAGCCATCTATGATGTCTGTGCTGAGACCTTTCAAATATATGGCCATTAGGGACAGCTTCTGTCCACTCACTATGGAAATACATAAATAAAAGTTTTTAGGCACCTTTCCACATTTTACATGGGGGGACACTGCATGTCCCTGTCAGATAAGTGTGGTCATCAGATAGTTAAAACAACAAGTGCTCCTTCCCCTTAAGAGCCACACTAATTCTAAACACGAACATGTTCTAAATGTATGGAATAAAAAAAAATGTTTTTATTTATTGTATACCACTGCCAGACTAAATCAAATTCTTTACCATTTCTTCATACAAATGTGTCTCAGAAGGTCGTTTCTTTTTCTTGCAAAAATACTGGTGTCCCTCAGTGGTCTGTCCTGGCCTCGTTCTCTTTGCTGTATTTAACTTCTCTTAAGAGTCTTTTCTGGATCCCCTTCCTTTTCTGTTTAATAATGACTTAACTTCTAACCTTGCAGATATGATAATGATTTTGTAAGCAGATGATGTTCTACTTGTTGAAGCAGGCTGCTGATGATCTCCAATAGAAGCTAAAGACCTGTTTTACCACTCTCTTCAACTGGACCCCAAACAAAAAACTTCTAGTGTAACAATAACAGATAACAATGGTAAAGTACTGGTAAATGTTACTGAATAAAGGTCGGACAGTATACCCTGCCTTATCTTTTTCCATTCTTACAGGCAGACAGAGATGTCAGTGATGAACTAGCCCATTTCAAGCTGTGCTATACGATCTCCCATCTTCTTTCTCCCACTGCTTATCATGCCTAAAATGTCCTTATCCCAAAAACTGAATATGGCATCCCACTAATATTACTTCATTCCAACACCCACAACCCTTGGCTAAAAATAAAATATACAGATTTGTCCTGCTTGTCGATAATCGTACTGATCATGGCAACCTACTGAAAGGTCTCGGATGTTCACCAATAAATAGCAGAGCAACAGTATACTTGGCTCTGTCTTTTACAAAATAATCACTTAAGGTCACTGCCTTACCTAACAACAAAATTCATTAATAACTCCCAACTCTTACTAGACCCTGCTTCAAAACACCTACTGGAGAAAAGGTGTTCTCAAAAACTACCCCTGACTTTTTGTAACCACTTGCCAAAAGAAGTCAGAAAGCTAAAGTTTCTGTATACTTTTAAAAATGAACAACGATTCAAAGAAGCTACTTGTACAAGCTTTACTGATAACTAAAAACACACAGTTAACTACTCTGCTACATTCAATTAAACCTAAAGCAAATGATTGGGATAAATTGTTGTACTTCTGGTGATTTACTAATTACTAATTGAACCTGATTATTA
The DNA here is from genome assembly GCF_019279795.1 of Protopterus annectens. Taxonomy (NCBI): domain Eukaryota; kingdom Metazoa; phylum Chordata; order Ceratodontiformes; family Protopteridae; genus Protopterus; species Protopterus annectens. The sequence continues at coordinate 304,416,776 of NC_056750.1, forward strand.
GAACTGCTGACTTTATGTTAATTACTAACCACATGCCAGTCTGTTACCCCTTGTACCCGATTACTCTAATCTTATACCTTCCCATTTACTGTTCTGTTGCTCTTGGGTCCTAGGCCACGACTGAAAAGGGTCTGTTGACCAATTCACTTTTTGGCTACCACACTGACACAAATAAACAAGCAAACAAACCCAGAAAGAGACAAACAAAAATCCTCTCCACACTAAAAATAGGCAACTCTTGGATAAAACTGCAGAAAATGCAAGGCACACTACAGAATTAGATGTAGCTAATACATTCCATAAAATGAACACTTTGCATCTTTCTACAAAATCTGTCAGACAGAAGAAAAGAGAGATATCAATATCTAATAGTCTGCTCAGACCATAACAGTAAGCTCTGCCATAAATATGTAAGAGTTGCAAGCATAATGCTAGAGCAGGCAATGTGTACAGCAGCATAAAACTTGGCATAATTACTGGCAGAACTGTCTGTGATCATGTATAACTGGGCCATAAATACTACCAATATTTTATTGTCATTATGCATGTGCGCATGCACTCATTTTAAAGTCCTTATTATAGGGCTGTCTGTTAATGAGGTGTATGTGTTTGGCTGATGGTATTTTTCACTGTTTGGTTATGAATACTTTATTTATTTATTTTGTATTTGTTAACCGGGGGTGTCTGACTGAGCCAAAAAGACTCTTTTTCAGCAGAGGCCCGGGGAGAAAAGCTCCACATAGAAAAATTACAGATACATTTAGATATTTAGACATGATCAGTATACACACAAATTACAATAGATGTTTTTACAGTGGTATGCAGCACATCAACAGTTACAGTGGAGAGAAACAAAAAAATATTAATTTAAAAATAAAGGTAATTAATAGATTTGTGGTACACAGCTGAAATTTGGAACATAGGTAGAATACATACATAGTACACAGGTGCAGTACATACATTGTACATTGGCCAATGTTTGTAAGAGTGAAAACTATTAAGTTCATAGGTTCATAGGTTCATACTAGGCTATCTGCCCTAGGGCATTTGTAAGCCTAGCCAGAGTGTGTGTGGCTTTCGCCACCCCTTGGAATGAGAATACTGTGCCCATTTAGGGTTTAGTTTACTGTGCCTCTGTCTAGTAGTGACACAGAGACGACCCCCGGGGTAAATCTACGATCTCCCATCCACTCGTCAAGATTTCTCTTGAAGAGAGTCAGTGAGGGGCTCTGCCTAACATGGACTGGGATTCTGTTCCAGAGTGTAGGGAGCCTTTGGGTTATGAATCTGTCCCTCCAGCACGTCCTATTTATTTCTGTGTTGAGGTTCAGATCTCTCGCTCTCGTGGCTCTGGTGGATTTGGATTTCCTGAGGTGGAGCATGTCCATTAATTCCGGATTGGACATGGCCTTGTATGTCAGGCATAGATCGCCTCTGAGTAGGCAGTATGCGACTGAATAGAGCTGGAGTTTCTTCAGCCGGGCAGCATATGACATATGTTTGAGACCCTTGATCCTCTTGGTGAGGTACTTTTGGGGTCTTTCTAACTGCTGCAGGTGTCGGGTAAGGTACATCCCAAATGGGGCACTGTACTCAATTATGGGCTTGATAAGGGAAGAGTATAGGGGCACAATGACCTCTCTTGATCTAGATGTGAATTCTTTCATGATAAGGTGGGCAATATAGAAGGTCTTCCCAACCACTTTTGCAATGTGAGTGTCAAATGAGAGGTTACTGTCAACTTGGGTCCCTAGGTCCCTGATTAGTTCTTCCGTGCTTAATGGATTACCACCTATGTGGTAATTAGTGGGTACTTTGTTTTTCCCAAAGGGTATGACTATACATTTTTTGGCGTTCAGTTTAAGGTCATGGTTCTGGCACCAGTTATCCATTTCTATGAGGCCTTTCTGAAGGATGCTTGTGTCCACTGGAGTATCAATTGTGGCACCCAGTTTGCAGTCATCTGCGAACTTTGTCAGTCACGATCCTCCTGTGTTAGCTTGCACCTCGGAAAAATAAATGCCGAACAAGAGGGGTCCCAGGACCGAACCCTGTGGGACACCACTTGTGACTGGCTTAGAGTCTGACATGGCTCCAGCAATTCTGACCTTGTGGGTTCTGTCCTTGAGCCAGTTTGCAACCCATCTTATGACATATGGGTTTACATTTAAGCTGGTGAGCATGTCTATGATGCCCGAGTGGGGTATTGTGTCGAAGGCCTTTGCAAGGTCAAGGTAGGCTGTGTGAACTGCCTTACACTCATCAATGGCCTTAGTGACTGTTTCAAAAAAGTCGACCAAGTTCAAAAGGCAGGATCGGCACTTGACAAAGTCGAATTGGGTGGGATCCAGTGTCTGTAGGTCCCCAATGTCTTTGTTTATGAGTTCCATAATGATCCTCTCCATAGCTTTGCAGACCAGGCTCTTCAAGCTTATGGGGCGGTAATTTCCAGGGTCCGTAGAAGCGCCTCTTTTGTGGAGTGGGACCACTGTTGCTGTACGCCATTCTTTGGGCACATATCCTGTAGTAAGACTAAGATTAAACAGCAGCCTTATGTGCGGGTTTAGTTCCTCTTGGAGTTCATGTAGCACGCAACCTGGGACACCTTCTGGTCCCATTGATGCTGTGTTTTTAGCTTTGGAGAGGGCGGCTCTCACCTGGGCATCTGAGATGTCCGGGAGGCTACACTCTACTGGGATAGATATTTGTCCTTTTGGGGGGGGAGGGGGGTAGAAATTTGCACTGAACCTGTCTGCCAGTATGTTGGCAATGTCTGTAGGTTCAGTGTATTTTTTGTCATTTTGGACTAACTCTGAGCATATTTGGGAGTTTCCACCCAGGTTTCTAACATAACTAAAAAAGGCCTTGTGATTGTCTTTAGTGTCTTTTGCGATTTTTCTCTCAAAGTTGGCCTTGGATGATTTTATAAGTGATCGTAGTTTTTTGCTAGTACTAATCAGAGATGCCTTCCCTTTTAGGGATTTTGCTCTGTCATGTAGTAGCTTCCTCCTCCTGTTATAAAGCTTATTAATGGCTGGGATCCACCAGACAGGATGCCTGAATTTGGAGGAATGGGTCTTGGTTTTATTTGGGATTGCATGATCCATGCATTCTTGAAGGTGTCTGTAGAAGGCATTTATAAAGGATTCAGCGGTGTGGGCTGTGGTTTCCACTGGCCCAGGGGCCTTGAAGGATACCACTTCAGTCTTAAGAAGTGTGAAGTCAGCTTTTGAGAAATTCTTCACTGTGGTTTTCTGTGCTGTGGGGGGGATGTGGATTTCCAGTGAGATTAATTTATGGTCTGATCTCACCAATGAGGGGTATACTTCCGGTGTGGAGCACTGTGTCCTCATGTTTGTGATGATCAGGTCTAATATATTATCTCCTCTTGTGGGAGTGGTGACTAGTTGTTCCATCGCATTTGAGTTTATGAATTCTAGGAACCTTTGGGCTAGGGTGTTTGGGCTTGAGTAATGCTCCCAGTCTATGTTTGGGTAGTTGAAGTCTCTCAATATGATGCTATTTGGAGAGACATTCATACTCTCCAGTGTCTTCAGGAAGGCTGAGTGGGGTTCCAGGGTTTGAGAGGGTGGTCTGTAGCATGCTACAAACTGTAGGGCAGTTTTGCCTACTGTTAGTTGCACATGGATGGTCTCCGATGCTTTGTGCGTTGCCACTAACCTGGAGGTGTGGGTATCTTTGATGAATATGGATACTCCCCCTCCTTTTGTGGTTTGGTCCAAGTTTTGGGGCCAAAAAGCATGATATGAGGTATAACCTGGTAGTGCTGGGGTGCTCTCGGGAGCCTTGAACCAGGTTTCAGTCACTGCACAGACATCGATGTTCTCCATACTGAGGAGGGCTTTGAGTGTGTGCATCTTGAGGATTAGACTTCTGGCATTGAGCAGCATTACCCTTAGTTTTTTTCCACTTGTGTTTTCTAGGGAGGTGGGTTTGTCTTTTGAGCCTTGCCTAAAAAAGGCACTATGGGGGTGGCAAGAGCCTTGGCCAATATCCGGAAGCCCAGGGGTGACAGGTGCAAGCCATCCCTTGTGAAGCAGCATGGCTTGTCAAGCATGTCATCCCAAGCAGACCGACATTGGATCCCCTTTGAATGACACCAGTAATTAAGCCAATTGTTAAAGCTGATCATTTTGTCTTTGTACTGTGGCATCATTCTTGGTGAGGGTAAGATGCTGCTCAGGGTCAGGGTCATACTGGCCTGGGCTACATAATCGGAGAGCTCCTCTATGTCTCTTTTCATGTAGTCCAGGGAAGTACATCTCAAGTCATTCACACCGGCATGGACAATGACTGAGTCATATTTGTACTTGCTTTGGAGTGATCTGAGTGCTTGTGTTATGTGGCGGATTCTAGTGCCCGATAGGCAGCTTACTGTAACCTTTTCCTTGTTCAGTCTGGTGAGCGGGACATCAGTGTGTCTGACTATGGGGTCACCTATTACAAGGGTATCAGGCATGTTGTTTGGCCTTAAGGGCTGTGACTGTTTGGCACACTGACTTTGTGAATCATGTGTTGCATGTGTTATGTTTTGAGGTAGTGGTTGCTTGGATGTCTGCTTTGGAGGCCTCTGTTGTTTTGGTAGATTTTTATTTAGAGCCTCTGAGTATGTTTTTGTGCATTTATGTGTTTGGTTTGCAGTTGTGATATGTCTATGTGAGACTGGGTTTGTGGAGTGTGTGGTTACCTTCTCCTCCTGACTGGTTTTGCCAGTACTGAGTCGAGAGAGCTCAGCCTCCAGTTTGGCTATATAGTTGCATCTCTCACATATATTTGTATCTTTTGGGAGGAGGAGAGGGTTGTCTGTGTACATGAGGCAGTTGTAACATTGCCTCAAGATTCCCAGATTCACCATCTGAACTGGAGCAGGCGCCAGTACTTGACCCCTCGACATGCTAGAATAGTGTAAAGGATTGCTGTGTAACTGAGTCAGAAAGGACCTATAGGGAAATGGGTACTCAAGGGGATTGTAGGTGGATGTAGTGCTTTCTTTTTGTTGAAGAGTGCTTTGCTTGTATAAAATGCTTTTAGGAGCAATGGCTGGGCTTTTTGGATAGAGAATAGACTGTTTACATAGAAAGTAGAACAGTTCTAAGGGAAAAATTGAAGAGCAGACTTGGTGGAGCCAGACATAGTTTAAGCTTGATTAACTGGCACTGCCCCATGCTGCGCTATGCGCAACTTTGCACAAAAGCACGCTAAAGCGGGATTTATGGCAGGGGGATTGAAAGAGCTAGGAAATGGCCCAATACGGCCAATAAACTACAAGTTTCTGGGCTGGAACCACTCCTTTAGGGACAGATAGGCTGCTCAGTGCTCCCCACTCCCACTGGTGAACAAGGAAGCTTCCTCCTATCCAAATAAGGATATGGACAACACAGGAACTATGACACAGCCCAGAGATCAGCAAAATCTGAAGACTGGACTATTCTAGTTCAGTAAAGGCGGGAAAACAAGGATATTTTTTTTTTTTTTTGTTTTTTTCACAAAGAGATAAAAAATAGATACAGTAACAAACAGTAAATGCTTTAAATCGGCTAGCGTACTTGAGTGTGTAGCCTACCAGTTAATTTAAGCAAAAAACAAACTTTTAAAGTGCAAAACAGTTCAGAAACAAACAGAAATACAGTGAATCAACTTGCAGAGCTAATTTAGTAATAAAAATTTGCTTTTTAGGCAAAATACAGCAGTCAAAAATAGAAAGCCAGAAAAAATACTTATAAATCAATGGAAAGTCACTCTTCCACTCTCTGCTGCTTGTAGAACTCTGCAGGACACCACGAGGAGCTGTGCTGAGTCGTATACAAGCGCAAAAGCGGGCTTTATAGCAGGGGGATTGAAAGAGCTAGGAAATGGCCCAAAACAGCCAATAAACTACAAGTTTCTGGGCTGGAACCACTCCTTTAGGGACAGATAGGCTGCTCAGTGCTCCCCACTCCCACTGGTGAACAAGGAAGCTTCCTCCTATCCAAATAAGGATATGGACAACACAGGAACTATGACACAGCCCAGAGATCAGCAAAATCTGAAGACTGGACTATTCTAGTTCAGTAAAGGCGGGAAAACAAGGATATTTTTGTTTTTTTTTTTTTCACAAAGAGATAAAAAATAGATACAGTAACAAACAGTAAATGCTTTAAATCAGCTAGCGCACTTGAGTGTGTAGCCTACCAGTTAATTTAAGCAAAAAACAAACTTTTAAAGTGCAAAACAGTTCAGAAACAAACAGAAATACAGTGCATCAATTTGCAGTGATAATTTAGTAATAAAAATTCACTTTTTAAGCAAAATACAGCAGTCAAAAATAGAAAGCCAGAAAAAATACTTATAAATCAATGGAAAGTCACTCTTCCACTCTCTGCTGCTTGTAGAACTCTGCAGGACACCACGAGGAGCTGTGCTGAGTCGTATACAAGTGGAAAAGCATGCTAAAGCGGGCTTTATAGCAGGGGGATTGAAAGAGCTAGGAAATGGCCCAAAACGGCCAATAAACTACAAGTTTCTGGGCTGGAACCACTCCTTTAGGGACAGATAGGCTGCTCAGTGCTCCCCACTCCCACTGGTGAACAAGGAAGCTTCCTCCTATCCAAATAAGGATATGGACAACACAGGAACTATGACACAGCCCAGAGATCAGCAAAATCTGAAGACTGGACTATTCTAGTTCAGTAAAGGCAGGAAAACAAGGATATTTTTTTTTTTTGTTTTTTTCACAAAGAGATAAAAAATAGATACAGTAACAAACAGTAAATGCTTTAAATAGGCTAGCGCACTTGAGTGTGTAGCCTACCAGTTAATTTAAGCAAAAAACAAACTTTTAAAGTGCAAAACAGTTCAGAAACAAACAGAAATACAGTGAATCAACTTGCAGAGCTAATTTAGTAATAAAAATTTGCTTTTTAGGCAAAATACAGCAGTCGAAAATAGAAAGCCAGAAAAAATACTTATAAATCAATGGAAAGTCACTCTTCCACTCTCTGCTGCTTGTAGAACTCTGCAGGACACCACGAGGAGCTGTGCTGAGTCGTATACAAGTGCAAAAGCGGGCTTTATAGCAGGGGGATTGAAAGAGCTAGGAAATGGCCCAAAACAGCCAATAAACTACAAGTTTCTGGGCTGGAACCACTCCTTTAGGGACAGATAGGCTGCTCAGTGCTCCCCACTCCCACTGGTGAACAAGGAAGCTTCCTCCTATCCAAATAAGGATATGGACAACACAGGAACTATGACACAGCCCAGAGATCAGCAAAATCTGAAGACTGGACTATTCTAGTTCATTAAAGGCGCAAAACAAAGATATTTTTTTTTGTTTTTCACAAACAGATAAAAATAGATACAGTAACAAACAGTAAATGCTTTAAATCGGCTAGCGCACTTGAGTGTGTAGCCTACCAGTTAATTTAAGCAAAAAACAAACTTTTAAAGTGCAAAACAGTTCAGAAACAAACAGAAATACAGTGCATCAACTTGCAGAGCTAATTTAGTAATAAAAATTCACTTTTTAGGCAAAATACAGCAGTCGAAAATAGAAAGCCAGAAAAATACTTATAAATCAATGGAAAGTCACTCTTCCACTCTCTGCTGCTTGTAGAACTCTGCAGGACACCACGAGGAGCTGTGCTGAGTCGTATACAAGTGGAAAAGCATGCTAAAGCGGGCTTTATAGCAGGGGGATTGAAAGAGCTAGGAAATGGCCCAATACGGCCAATAAACTACAAGTTTCTGGGCTGGAACCACTCCTTTAGGGACAGATAGGCTGCTCAGTGCTCCCCACTCCCACTGGTGAACAAGGAAGCTTCCTCCTATCCAAATAAGGATATGGACAACACAGGAACTATGACACAGCCCAGAGATCAGCAAAATCTGAAGACTGGACTATTCTAGTTCAGTAAAGGCGGGAAAACAAGGATTTTTTTTTTGTTTTTTTTCACAAAGAGATAAAAAATAGATACAGTAACAAACAGTAAATGCTTTAAATAGGCTAGCACACTTGAGTGTGTAGCCTACCAGTTAATTTAAGCAAAAAACAAACTTTTAAAGTGCAAAACAGTTCAGAAACAAACAGAAATACAGTGAATCAACTTGCAGAGCTAATTTAGTAATAAAAATTTGCTTTTTAGGCAAAATACAGCAGTCGAAAATAGAAAGCCAGAAAAAATACTTATAAATCAATGGAAAGTCACTCTTCCACTCTCTGCTGCTTGTAGAACTCTGCAGGACACCACGAGGAGCTGTGCTGAGTTGTATACAAGCGCTAAAGCAGGCTTTATAGCAGGGGGATTGAAAGAGCTAGGAAATGGCCCAAAACGGCCAATAAACTACAAGTTTCTGGGCTGGAACCACTCCTTTAGGGACAGATAGGCTGCTCAGTGCTCCCCACTCCCACTGGTGAACAAGGAAGCTTCCTCCTATTCAAATAAGGATATGGACAACACAGGAACTATGACACAGCCCAGAGATCAGCAAAATCTGAAGACTGGACTATTCTAGTTTAGTAAAGGCGGGAAAACAAGGTTATTTTTTTTTTTTGTTTTATTCACAAAGAGATAAAAAATAGATACAGTAACAAACAGTAAATGCTTTAAATCGGCTAGCGCACTTGAGTGTGTAGCCTACCAGTTAATTTAAGCAAAAAACAAACTTTTAAAGTGCAAAACAGTTCAGAAACAAACAGAAATACAGTGCATCAACTTGCAGAGCTAATTTAGTAATAAAAATTTGCTTTTTAGGCAAAATACAGCAGTCGAAAATAGAAAGCCAGAAAAATGCTTATAAATCAATGGAAAGTCACTCTTCCACTCTCTGCTGCTTGTAGAACTCTGCAGGACACCACGAGGAGCTGTGCTGAGTTGTATACAAGCGCTAAAGCAGGCTTTATAGCAGGGGATTGAAAGAGCTAGGAAATGGCCCAAAACGGCCAATAAACTACAAGTTTCTGGGCTGGAACCACTCCTTTAGGGACAGATAGGCTGCTCAGTGCTCCCCACTCCCACTGGTGAACAAGGAAGCTTCCTCCTATCCAAATAAGGATATGGACAACACAGGAACTATGACACAGCCCAGAGATCAGCAAAATCTGAAGACTGGACTATTCTAGTTCACTAAAGGCGGGAAAACAAGGATATTTAAGTACTCTAGATTTAGTGTATGTGCATGCATACTTGTTTAATTGCATGTAGTAGATGTAGTAGATTCTGTGACGAGCTGAAATGATCATTTTCCTCACACTGGCTAGGGTTTACAGCTCAAAAAACTGCTGGTCCTGCTCAGCATCTTATCCTAAGGTACCCTTAAGCTATGCACTTGTTTTGCATGACACACACTGTTTGTCAGGAGACTTAGCATCTGATTTGTACTACGTAGTGTTATGCCTCTAGTAGCCATTGTCTACAAGAATGCTAACCCACTGGCTGTTTCGTTAACATTTGTACTCCACACCAGACTGCACCAACTAGCTATGGATTGGTTCTCTTCATCCACACAATATTCTATGAGAATTTTATAGCGGTCTGGTATGTGTTTATTTCTGAGTACCAGTTCTGTTTACTGTCAACCATGTTTAGGAATACTGCACATAGTTCACTCTTTGTATGACTGGTGCAGACTGAAAAGACAGGAAAAGGACCTTTGAGCATTTCAGAGGCAAATACACATATAAAGGCAACTAGACTAACAGGTTGGTGATGATTAAAAACGAGATCATAATTCTCTGCATAATCCTAGCCTTGGGAGCCCAAGCAAGGCAGTGAGGCACTTAGGAACCAGGGGTGAATCCAAGACCCTAGAGGTGAGACAAAGCAGCACTAACCTCTATACCCTATACTATAAAAATATATAATGAAGACTGATAAAAATATATTTTAACCAGAATTGGAAACATACTCATCTCATTTGAGAAGGGCACAAAAGAAATTAAAATACTGGACACTGCAAAATATGAAAAACTGTCCGCCTCAAGCCTTAGCTTACCAGATAAGAAGCTGTCTTATCATTAATATCACACTGTAACTCAGAAGTTTTATAACATAGTCTTGTACATACAGACATATGCCACATGGGTACACTGTCAAATATTATGCCCTGGTGAGTGCACAGTAAAAAAATGTAAAGATGTTAAGATTTTTTCCAGATCATAGCAAAAGAGTGTGGCTAATCAACCAATGTCTTATTCTGTGCAGTCTAATAACCATGACTTCATGGCAGTCTCTATTCAAGTAGTCATATGACTACAAACAGACAGGAAGTATGGGTCTTCAGGAACATTTTTCCTTTGCTGTTATGCTTTTTTATAGTGGTATGAAGGTAGCTAAAAGTATGGGCAGCAGCAGACACTGCCCACAGCAGAATCCACATTTCTTTTATTTACTTTCACCATGACATAGGGGAGAGGTCAGTGAATACCTCTCAATTTCTTTGCTCAAGAATTCTGGAAGCTGCCAAAAACTACAATTTTTATTTATTTGTTTTATTTAACATTTGTTGACTAGGAAAGTCCGACTAGGACAGAGCCTATTTTCAGCAGAGGCCTGGGGAGAAACGCTCCAAACACATGTCTTTGGATTGTGGAAGGAAACCGGAGTACCTGGAGGAAACCCACGTGAACGCAGGAAGAACATGCAAACTCTGCACAGAAGGCACCCCAGGACAACATCTTGCTGCACCACTGCATTGCCCAATGGAGACAAAATCAGGGAAAAGTTTCAAATATCACTCTAATTCCCATAAAAAAGTAATGGGTTTTACATCAATATGAATTTTATGAACAATAATAAACATGAAACTCTAATGTTTGGCATTATTTACTTGTATGCAAACCTCAGTGATTTATCAGAAAATCAGGGATGGGGCAAAAATATCAGCAAAATCAGAAATGTTCTATAAAATCAGGAACACTTGTCCTTGTTCAAGAATTATGGATATAAGGATATTATTGGGGGTTGGATAAAGGTCCAAAATCAGGGACTATTTATATGTGTGTGTGTGTGTGTGTGTAGATACACACACACGCGTACATATACATATATCCATTCATCCATCCATTTCCCCTTTTTTCCTAATTTTGCACATAGAGTTGGGGTGTCACTTCAACAGTGACAATCATCTAGAGCCAAAGTTCACACCAAATTGGCTCTAGATGCTTGTTGCTGTTGAAGTGACATTCCAACCCCATCTCCAAAAACAAGAAAAAGGTGTTGTGGATGGATGGACACACACACACACACACACACACACACACACACACACACACACACACACACACACACACACACACACACACACACACAGATATAAATTATCCCTGACATATATATATATATATATATATATATATATATATATATATATATATATATATATATATATATATAATTAATTTAAAAGTTATTAAAACCTCGGGTTTTCCATCAACATGCATTTGTGAACAATAAAAAGTATGAAACTCTAATATCTGGCATTACTGATTTTCTTCCTTGTGACTGGTCAGGGCAATAATTATGAGCCAAAACCAGTGACAACTGAGAGGTATAGTTCCCAGTGGTAGTACCTTCAACCATCCTCAGCAGCATTAAATTCTTTAGCTATTTTTCACCACATTTGGTGATAAGAACTGATCACCAGAAGTGGCTGTCTATCTGGGCATGATGGGGAAGCTTAGCTCTCAACTGTACCTCATTGCAAGGAACATTCCTTGTTGAAGATTCCATGTTCCACATTGTTCCATGCAGAAGAGATGTGTTACACTTTCACTGTTGAAATTTGCTTTTACAAATACTTATAGTAAAAAATATTGAATCATATTACCTCATCAAACAACATGCAAACTTTCTAGGTGAAGCTGTTAGCAGATGGCCCTGTGTTCCATGTTTTGTTTAATTGCTCCATGCTGTGTGAGAGGAAGTGTTCCACATTTTGTAGAGGAAGGTTAAGAGTTACAGGAGGCAATTGTGGAACAAAGCAAATGGCAGGGTGAGGATGATCACATTAAAGTGATGACTGACGAGGCTTGGAGAGCATGGGAAAACAGCTTTGATCTAAAAGCGCCAAACCAAAGTTTATTACTGTGATTTGCTGTTGTTTCACTTTTCTGGAAGAAAACTATATCAGTTTGTAGGCAGTAGTAACACAATACAATTATACGTATGTATGTATTTATTTTTTTAACTTAAGTTTTATGAAAATGCACGTGGGTGAAGGATTGTTGTATAGCAGCAAATTGGAACACATTTATGCATTTTTCATTCTCGTTTGAATGAATTATCTGGAGTATAGAAAATACTGGTGTTATTTGTTTGGTGGCAGGTAATGTAAGAATTTCAGTTGCTAAATCACTTGGGGGAACAGAATCTGACCATGAGCAGCATGGGCATTACATTGATATGATTCCTTCACGGTAAAAGGTAGCGCAGCATCTCATAAGGAGTTCATTCAACTCTGTTACTATATACATACTTTTTTTATTATGAACTGCCATCAAATAATTCACATAGCTGCTTTCATATATAGTTAGTTAATCCAGCTTTTCAAATGGCACTTGTTGTTACAGTCAGGTTACAGAGAAATAAGCCAGTCAGGTACATGCTGGAGGGTGCGTTATCCATACCTCTCAACTGTAAAGATTTTCACAGAATATCCAGTTTTTTGCCTCATATTTTTGGTCTGTTCCTCACATAACTTGTGGTTTTCCGGTAAATTATTGAATATTGAAGTCACTCAATAATACTAAATAAAGGTAAACATTTGAGTTTCAGACTTTATATCCTTCAGAAAATATATAATAATGCAAAACCTTTTATTCTAGCAACTTTCTAAGTTTATAGCAATAATATTTAAATTCTGTCCCTATTTTTGGGCTATCGATCCCCCATTCTTTCTTTCTTTGTCCAGATTTCTTGCACTAAGAGGTTGAGAGGTATGCATTGTACTCAGTGATTGTGCTGATGGTGCACTGTACTCAGTGATTGTGCTGATGGTGCACTGTACTCGGTGACTGTGCTGATGGAGCACTGTACTCGGTGACTGCGCTGATGGTGCACTGTACTCAGTGACTGCTCTGACGGTGTATTATAATCAGTGATTGCTCTGATGGTGTATTGTACTCAGTGATTGTTCTGATGGTGCATTGTACTCACTGATTGCACTGATGGTGCACTGCACTGTACTCAATAACTGCTCTGATGGTGCACTGTACTCAATGACTGCGCTGATGGTGCTTTGCACTCAGTGATTGCTCTGATGGTGCACTGTACTCAGTGATTGCTCTGATGGTGCACTGTGCTCAGTGACTGCTCTGATGGTGCACTGTGCTCAGTGACTGCTCTGATGGTGCACTGTGCTCAGTGACTGCTCTGATGGTGCACTGTACTCAGTGACTGCTCTGATGAAACCTGAGTAACAGTGGAACAATGATCTCCTTGGACTTGAGTACCATGTACTTCCTTATAAGTTGTGCAAAGTACAATGCTTTTTCTCACCAGAGTAGACGTGGTGATCAAACATGTTTTTCCAGTTCCTTGACCACTGGGTGTATTTTTAGGGGGTCATTATCAATGTTGTAATTTCCAGGGATGGCTGTCTTTTCAAAGTGTTCTGTCTATTATCTATTTTTTTCATTTTGAGTTTTAGTCCATGGCTCTAAATCTAAATAAACACATACATACAGCTAAACTCAGCATTTTAACAGTAAAAACAATACAACCATACCAGTACAATTGTTCCCTATTGCGCATAGACACTTTTCTTCGAACGTGTAATATTCGAACAGAAAACATCGAAAACACTAAACTGCAAATGGCCATGTCTGCGAATTTTACCCTAGGGAAAAAATTCAGTTGGCCGTTCTTGCGGTTTGCCCTTTTCCCAGGGGTGGCTCGTGCTATCGGACTGCAGCCCTCCCACCTAGAAAAAACAAAAGAAAAATCTTTAAAACTAAAAAACAAAAACAGAAGAAAAAAAAAAGAGCACAAGTCCCGACTCCTCTGCGCATGCGCAGACACATTTGAAGACCTCAGACTGCCTTTATCAGCAGTCCGGATAGAGACAAAAAGGTACCCAGCAATCATTGCTGCAAATGCACCCAGGAATCAGTGCAGTGATGACCGCACAGAAGAGGAGGTCAGGACTGCTTCGGCTGCAGCCAGAACCAATGAGGTCTGAGAGGTGAGCTGCTCTTGCGGCACATTCATTGCGCGGGTTTGGTTTCAGTCATGGATTACTGCTTCAGGAGGTAGGTGTTTTGGTTGCTGGCTGGATTGCTTAGTTCGTGAAATGGGTAGGTGTTTGGTCACTGGCTGTTGAATGGGGTGGGATGTGTATGTACAGCAGGTAAGTGAAGGCTTTAATTATACCGCTGGACTAAGAGGTGTGTGTGTGAGTGTGGTTGGGACATGTATTTACAGCAGGTAAGTGAAGGCTTTAATTATACCGCTGGACTAAGAGGTGTGTGTGTGTGTGTGTGTGTGTGTGTGTGTGTGTGTGTGTGTGTGTGTGTGTGTGTGTGTGTGTGTAATGCCCCAGTTACTATATACTGGTAGCTAGAGAGAGCAAATGGTGGTGGGTAGAGATACCAAGGCTTGAACTCTTTACCTTGGATGCAGGTGGCAAGGACCTGAATTCCCTATCCACCACCATTTCTAAAAATATTTGCAGATTTTTGCCTCATATTTGTTCTGTTCCTCATAAAATCTCTGGTTTCTGTATCTACATTTTTCCTTGCAAAGTCTGTAGTGCAGTGGTGCATGGGTAGCATTGCTGCCTAACAGCTACAGGTTCTCTGGTTTGATTCTTGGCTGGGGTGCCTTCTGTGTGGTGTCTGCATGTTCTCCCATCTTGCAAAGATGTGTCTGGCATTTCTCCCTGCTCTGCTGAAAATTGTCTTTTGTTCCAAGTCAGACTAGTTTCCTGGTTAAATGTTTAAAAATAACAGGCATTTGAATTTCAGACTTCATATTCTTCAGAAAGTACATGGTAACACAAAATTGTTCTAGCAGTTGTCTAAGTTTATAACATGGATATTTGAAAACTGTCCCTATTTTTGGGACTGTATTCCCCCATTATTGGCTTTGTCCAGGTATTTTGTGCTAAGGTTGAGAGCTATAGTGAGAACTGAATTCACTGAATATGTTTGGGGGCTGTATTCCCCCCATTATTGGCTTTGTACAGGTGTTTTGTGCCAAGAGGTTGACAGCTATTCACTAAATGGTAGCCATTTAAGTTTGTCTTCCTCTCTTTCACAAAACAGCTGATTTGGCATAGTGGTATGTTTCTCTGACTGTTTTGCACAGGGTCCCCTGGGTTAATGATGTGGCAGTGAAATGTATGGTGGTAACACAGCATTTTATTCTAGCAACTTTCCAACATTGTACAAGCAATGTTTAAAATGTGTCCCTGGTTTTTGTGCTTTTGTCCCCCCCCAATAAATTTCGGCTTTTTCCAGATTTCTTGTGCTGCAAAGTTCAGAGATACAACTGCGTGTCGAGTAGATTTTACAAGGAGCTGAGAGCTGCAGGGGAGCAAAACTTTAGTGCTGCTTATTCTGAGTCTGCTTGCATTAATAGCACAACAGGTAGTGTACTTGCTTTTGATGCAGAAAGCTGTGGGTTCTACTCCCACAGTAGATAGATGCATTGCTGATACTGTACTGTGTTTTAAAGTGGGTGGATGCTGCAGTCCTTTTTGGCAAAGATACCTAGAGTAGTAACTATGAACCTGAACCTATCAGTTTGCCATACAGTCCCAATTGCGATATTACTAGCTTATCATTCTTTTAATGCATGCAACATAGGCAATTTATTTCTCAAGGGCAATAGGCACTTTATTTGTAGATGAATAAACAGTGACATATAAAGTTGTTTGCTAGCAGCAACCTCTTCATTGTTACAGATTTCTTTAATGTGGAATTATTTAGACGACTTTTACTACTTCAGAGATTGTGCATATTTACTGATACTGGTGGACTGTAGAAGGTTGAGTAGACTTTTATGATGGAAATGTTCTGAACTGGGTAGTTTTGTCATTGGTTCATGCATTTTGTTTCACTGTTTACTGGAAAAATGTTCAAAACAATAAATTTAAAATGCCGTCTAACAACTGTACTGTATTGTACAAAGAATATAATTTAGTACAATCAGGAAGGTGTATCAAAGAGCACATGTATGTTTCATGTGCAAGGGGCCTATGATTTGAAAACAGCCCAACGTTAATCTTTATCTGCCACTGGCAAAATGCATTTTCTTTGAATGTGGGTTTCAATGCTGTTTCATTGAATGTGAGTTTCAAGGGCAGAGAGGTTTTTAATGCTAAGCCTGTTTTCATTGTGAGACTGCATTGCTTTGTTTAGCAGATGTCTTAGTGTTTGTGCTGTAAAATGCAAAATAAAACTTTTGAATGAAATCCAAATCATCATAGAAGTAAAGCAGTATACACATTAGTGTTTATGGTAAATGGAGTGAAAGAGCCAAGTAATGGATCATTGAAATGGCTGCAGGGGGGAGGGCTCCATTCGACCATGATTTTGTGAGGGGGAAGGGCGGCAAACACAAAGACAGCCCCAGTTGAACTATACCTCCCAGCTATCCCGATTTTCACAGAATGAATAGATTTTTGCTTCTTATTTTTGGTTTGTTCCTCATAAAATTTGTGGTTTTCTGGAAAATCATTTAGGAATTAAGTCACTAAATAATGACACACTGAGTTTCCGACTTCATAACCTTCAGAAAAATGCATGCTAAAGTAAGACCTGTTATTCTATCAACTGTCTCAGTTTATACAAGAGCAATTTTAGTACTGTTTATATGTTCCCCCAATATATTTGGCCTTTTCCAGATTTATTGCATTAACAGGTTGAGAGGTACATGCAAATAAATTGCTTTATAGAATTAGGCATAGCCAAACCTCTCAACTGTCCCCGAATTTGGCTCAAAATGTTGCTCTTCCCCTAATAATCCCTCTGCAAAATAGCAATTTTGGAAGAAAACATGGAGGGTTTACAATTAAGAAATAACTGTAATAATCAGAGTTATAGATTACTTTTATTTCAGAAATGCACGTAGATTCTTTTATTTTGTCAGCTGCTCAAGTTAGCAGTACTATTATTAAAAAACTGTCCCTTCTTTGACAAGTTCCCAGCTGTATTGTGTGGCTATTTTATATTTTTGCATCGCATTTTTGGTCCATTTTTCATAAAATTGTTTTGTTTTTTTTGGCAAATTAGTCGTAAATCATTAAAGACTGAAGTTAGAAAATAATGACAGATATTTGAGTTTCAGATTTCATATCCTTCAGAAAATTCATACTAATGCAAGACCTACTATTCTATTATCTTTCTACGTTTATAAGAGCAATATTTAAAAATTGTCCTTATTTTTGGGCCTTTGTCCCACTTCTATGTATGGCTTTGCTCTGAGGGTGAGAGGTATGACAAATGTGTCAGGGTCATCACAGTCAGCCAGAGACATTTCAAATTGTGACATACTTGTTGCACCCACTTCCCCATGTAGTGACTCTGGATGTGTCCAAGCAAGGCAAGGCACAGTTATACAGTGTAAATGTGCAGGGTATCCCCCCATCCAAAGTAGACACAAGTACTACAGTGGCTTTTCATCTGTTCTTGTTTTTGCAGAATGGTCTGGTTTCTGTCATATTTTTGTACTGTTGATTTATGCTTATTACTCAAAGTGCCTGTTGCTCTGTGTTTTTTAAGTAGCAATGCTTTAATGACCATCAGGTAAGCTTGTCTGAGATCATAACATGCAAGTAAGCTTTAATAAGCATACTGTTAAAGAATTGCCAACATTGAAGCCTTTCTTTTGTTGCCATGCAGAGAATGCTTAACTAGATGATGTATAAGCATTGAGTATTGAAATGCATATGACAGTATTTGTAATAAAGGACAGGATTACATTATTTTAAGAAGCTCATTACACTTGTTGGAGACTTCCAGTGATCTCTGAGGGCTTTACCCGTAAACTAAACAGAATGCCATTCATGTGTGGTCCATAACCTGTACAGTAATCCTTTAAGCAATGTATCTTGAGCTTGTTTGCTTTTCATTTTTTACTTTGATCATGTTTTCCCCATGAAACAAGTAGATAGTTGTCAGACAGCAGGTCTTTTTTGGATAAGAAACATTTTTACAAGTGGGGGCATCACAGTGATTGCTACTTTCAGCATGTTACTTGGTACTTTAATAAAGCTGAATATAAATTATAATTAGAACTGCAGTGCAAGGAGAAGCGGTTTGAGTTGAGTGCTGCTTATTTTTCTTGTACTTGATTTTGACTGGCATTCCAGTAATGTATTTAAAAAGTAATTTATTTTTTCATGCCTCACAACCTTTTTGTTTCCATCTAGATATTAAGTAAGCTGTGAAGCAGCCAATGCACTGAAATATTTTTATTCTTTTACACTTCATTTGTCTTGATTGCACTCTCATAATGAGGGTTTGGCACCCAGGGCAGCATATTTAATTAAAATTTAGTTTTTGTGGTTTTGAGCATAGCTCCTCCCCTTTCTAGTTGTCCGCACTCCTTCCCATTGACCCCACCCACTCAGCCAGGAGCGGCTTTAGATCAACTGGTGCCCAGGCAAAAGGGCTCCATGGCGCCCCCCACCACACCACCCAGTGCCCCCATCCTGGCCTACCTACATTAAATAAATACTGAAAAAGCACCCCTGCTAGACTGGCACCCTAGGTGACTGCCTAGTTGGCCTATGCCTAAGGCCGGTTATGCATTCAGCTATCTCCTGCAGCCCCCCTTTGATTTCAAGTCACCAGCCACCACTGCCTTTTCCCCAACATTGAGCAATCTCGGAGTTGGTATATTTAGTTAGGGGATGTGTGGGGGATTAGGATTGTGAAATTTGTGTTGTTTGTTTACGGCCTCATGAATTTTTTCTCTAGGAAAAAATGTGCGAACGTGGCCATTCATGGTTTAGTGTATTCGATGTTTTGGGTTCGAATATTACGCATTTGAAGTGTCTTCGATCGTGTAATATAGACCCGTATAATCAATATTAAGCAATTTCATCAGAGATCTCTTTCCCTGATCAATAGCCTATGAGGAGAAACTTTGCAAAAAAATATTTATATGCTTAATATCAAATTACCATACTGGGCTGGCAACAACAAACACTATAGGTTTAAAAACACAATTACAACGGGGTGGATAATAGAAAAGATAATGAGCTTCAAGCAGAATGGCCTGGGATTGCCGAATGAGGGCTAATTTATTCGGGTAGATACCTCCCCAAAGAACCTAGGTTGCAATGGCAAGTACAACTGTGCCACTTAGGTGTAGTGTATATAGCACTGTGCATGCCTTGCTTGGCATTCTATACATGTAAAATGGAATGCACTCAGAGACAATGTATGCATGAGTACAACTGCAGGATAAGAACTTATGACCACACAAACTCATTATATAAATCTGTTCTTGTTTGTAGTAGTCTCACTAAGTTTACTTTTTTTGTCTTGGTGAAGGTTTTACCATCTAGTGTGTCTGGGAGGGGTATTGGAAATCTGTTTTGGAACCTAGACAAGTTTTCTGGCAAATTTTACTTAATGCTACTGTTTCACTAGGAATTAATAACAAAGTCTGTATTAACAGCTTACATTCAGATGAATAATGTGCTTCTGATTTTGATTTGTTTTAGATAAGTATATTTTATACAGTATATTTATCTTATGACTGATATGTCTTTTTTTACACACACACACACACACACACACACACACACACACACACACACACACACACACACACACACACACACACACAGTCACAGATTTTTAGGTTGTATTTTAATACACATCTAAGTTTAAATGTATAAGAAATTGTTTATTTCACTGTCACTTTAAATGTAAGGTATCCATCAATCCATCCACAACACCCTTTCCCCATTTTTGCACATGAGATGGCAGTATCATTTCAACAGCGACAATCATCTAGAGCCAATATTTACATTTAAATTTAGAATATAACAGGCAGTTGTGTCATTAGTCAGATGCCAGCATGCTTTAAAAAGAAATTTTGTTTTTTTGCATTCTGAAGAAGTCTAAATTGTAAGTTAGACAAAAGTACTAAATAAAATATAATATTCTGGAATTTTATCTGGTGTGAGCAGACTAGCATGTAAATTGTGGTTTTCATTTCTTTTATACATGCTTGTGGGGCATTTCAATGTATTTTGTTGGGAAATAAATAGTTGCAACATTGTAAGGGGTAATAATCTTTTTATGTGTTCAAAATATTCTGTTGAAGATATTTATTGTAAGACTGATTTCTGTCAAAAAGTTGTTTTGAGAACTTAAGATTTGTTGTTGGATATCCTCTATTAAGTGTTAATCCTTGCTTGAGGATTAAACACCAAGATCATCTTCATAAAGTATAAAGTCAGCTGTGGGCAATATTTAAGGGGTCTATATCACGAAATCAAACTTTCAAAATGTCGAACACCATAAGTTCAAATTTGGAAGATCGAATTCAGATAACATCGCCACTTCAAAACAGTGAATTTTTTCCCCAGGGAAAAAATTTGCAGTTCCGAAAAACACACACATAACACAATCACACCAAACACCTTGAAAACCTACACTAAACCTAACATATACCACTATCTATGCACTATCCTTAACCCAGCCCTAACCCTAAAGTCCGTCACTATCGCACACTTACCTGACCAGTGCCCTAACCCTAAAGTCCGTCACTACCGCACATTTATCTGACCCACGCCCTAACCCTAAAGTCCGTCACTATCGCACACTTACCTGACCCACGCCCTAACCCTAAAGTCCGTCACTACCCATTCGTACACTTACCTTGACCCAGTCCGAAAATGCTGAAGCCGCAGAAATGGCCAACTGAATTCTTTCGCTGGGAAAGAATTTGGGTTTCTGCGGCTTCGACAGTCTCAACTTTCGAACTACCAAGTTCGGCCTTCCGGTATTCGGCGTTCACAACATTCGATTTCGTGATAGGAACCCATATTTAAGGATATTACTTATAAAAAAAAAAGGTGGCAAAAGAAGAAAGAGCCAAGTATATAGCCCTGAGAGATTCATGATAGAAATGCATGATGTGGGAATGGTGACAGCAGAAATTCATGTTGTAACAACAGAGATTCGTGGTGGTAATGCATAGGGTGGGAATGGTGACAGCAGAGATTCATGATGTGACAACAGAGATTTGTGATGGTAATGCATGGGGTGGGAATGGTGACAGCAGAGATTCATGGTGGTAATGCATGGGGTGGGAATGGTGACAGCAGAGATTCATGGTGGTAATGCATGGGGTGGGAATGGTGACAGCAGAGATTCACTGTGGTAATGCATGGGGTGGGAATGGTCACAGCAGAGATTCATGGTGGTAATGCATGAGGTGGGAATGGTTACAGCTAACAAGCTGACTCTGATAGTATAACCCTGCAATTATTGCTTCAATCCCCAGAATTTAAGCCTATGAAAAAGCAGATGACCACAGATTAATCATGATCAGTGTACATAAGATAATGTCAAATGTTTCACAAAGATATCAAATATAATTCTGCCATTCAGTTCTATCTTTAGATGTTGCTGAAAAATAGGAGATCACTTCAGATGCTGCTCCCATTAAACAATCCGGGTTTTTTTTATAAAGTCTGTGTTGTTATGACAGATAGGCAGAGATGCTAAATTAATTGTATACAGGCAGCTTTCTATAGGATTTTTGGGTTAACACAAGAATAAAGGCTGATCTAAATGCTCAGGGGATGACATCTGAAAATTGTGGATAAGGCTATGATGGTGACAGACTTTAAAAGGTCAGAAAAGTAATAGTGTGATAATTATGATAAACTGTCGTAGGATGAATGTAACTGTATCACAGCTGGGTAACAATGTATGACAGAAGTTATCTGATCCTGGGTGACAATACTGAATAAATGGATTTTACCTATGTATTTAAAAATGAAAGGACTGAAAAGTAGGTGTGGATATTTTCTTATGATGACAAACATGATACCACATTTAGATGACTGGTTTAACTAGGATGGTGGTTTGTGAGCTGAGCTGCTTATTTGCTATTGCAAATGGAAAAATTACAGGGTTGATGACTTGCAAAAGAGTTATGTTATTATTTCATGGTGACTTTCTGTAGAGTTCAAGTTTGTTCCTTAGGAGTTTAGGGCTGCTGTCCCAGTGTAAATGTTTGCTTTGCATACCTGTGCTCGGTCTGGTTTATCTGTTTTTTGCAGTAATTAATATCAGTGCCATAGGTCTGCCATGTGAAAGGACTGCAATTAGATTTAAATTTTCACAAGAAACCTTTAGCTTTTATTTCTTGTTTTTATGCTGTGCATAAACACTGGAGTGTAACATGATTATCTGAATAATATTTTCACTTTTGTATTTTCCTTATTTAAATAACTAACACTGGTGCTTTTTTTATTCTGTCACAGTGCTCTGCATTTACTACTCAGGTGTGTACAATTTTGTACCTGTCATTTTATAGTAGTGCTGTATAACTCACTATGCATGTTTAGTCTGACTTCATTCCTTACGTGTTCTCTACAATGTGATATGGCACTGTTTGCTCTGAACATTCCTATTGTCTGGGTCATGGCTAAAAGTGGACTTTTCTCCAGCAAATCATTTGGTAAACACATGTAAAAAAATAAACAACCAATCATTAGTGGACCGGAGTTCCGCTGTGGTGACCCCTAATCGGGAAAAGTCAAAAGAAAGAAACAATGTAAAAAAATAAACAAACAAATACATAAAATAATGCCTTTGTATACACAATAAATGGCACTTTCATGGCTCTCCTTTGTAAAGGGGATGCCTCAGTCATCAAAATGAAAAAAAAATAGTAACGTTACTTATATAAAATAAATCATTAATAAAATGAACATTTTGTTAAAAGAGGGTAACTTTCCATAAAGTGAATTGCTTAGAATGACATGTATGCAAAGGGATATAGAGTGTGAAACTCCCTGCATGGGAATGTAATGACAGCTTCAGTCACATTTCAGTCAGATTTTCTTTATGTTAGATATTTGGTGTTCAGTTTTAGCAAAATTGTCAGCTAGCTGAAACAAACTGAAATGTACTATATCCAAAATAAATACTCTAATTATGAATTGTATCAGCAGTTAATATAGTGTAACAATGTAACTACATTTATTGACGTTGCTTTCATAATGAAATTCATGACAATATTGTGTCTCCTGCCCTGCACATACATGTATAAGTATACACAGACATGACTAGTGAGGCATGACACTGAAGTCCTTTATATCCTGTCTAGAAATCAAAACATTTATTACCATAGTAATTACCCAAAGAAATGTAATACTTCTTTATATCACTAGATCTGTTCTATTCATTCACAGAGCCATGAAACTGTCGTATTATTTTTTCCAAAAGTCCTAGCGAGTCTCAGTAACCTCTTTATAGTATTTTCTTGCAAACTTAAGACATTTCTGTATAAATGTCCTTAAAGGACTTGCACACCAGGATTAGATAACCTCTTTTGCTGTATATAGAATATGACTAGATGTCTAAATTCCTTAGAAGATCTTTGTCCGATTCTTCCTCAATTTCCAATATCACTTTTGTTCTTCTCTGCTATATCCTTTCCAGTATTTGTCTTTTTTCTTACATGAATGTTTCTGTAATACCAGGCCATATTCTGACTTACAGCAAATTAAGAGAGATAAGGATTGTTTTAAACATGATCCTGCCCCTTGTTGTGAAGACTGTCCTAGAGAAACCAGATATTTTTCATTCATTAACTACATTATCCACAAATATACCTAGATATCTAATCAATTCTATTTTTTTAATGATATTTCCATTAATCATGTTGATTTCTTGCATATTCTAATACCAAAAAGTCATACACGTGGTTTTACTTATAATTATGATTGTATGTCTGGAGGATTTCTCGCCGGGCCTCCACTGAAAATTGGCTTCATTAGAAGTCGGACACCCCGGTAAACAAATGTTAAATAAATAAAAAACAAAACAAAAATTATCTTTTCTTGCCCAAGCAGGAAGGTTGAATAAATGTGGACTGTAAAATATTTATGCCATCTTCACAGCTAATGCATTTTCCAATTTTAAGTTACCTGTAAAACTCATTTGATGGTAATAAAATGTTCCACATGTAAAGATAAAATTAGCATGAGCCTAGAACTTAATATTGTGGCATGCCATGGCTATGCCCCAAAACGTACCACTGTGGCATGCCATGGCTATGTCCCCATAACTTTTCATTGTGGCACGTCATGGCTAAGTCCCCAGAACTTACCATTGTGGCATGCTATCGCTTAGTCCTCAGAACTTACCATTGTGGCATGCCATGACTATGTGCCCAGAACTGACCATTGTGGCATGCCATGACTATATCCCCAAAACTTACTACTGTGGCATGCCATGACTATGTCCCCAAAACTTACCACTGTGGCATGCCATGGCTATGTCCCCAGAACTTACCATTGTGGCATGCCATGGATAAGTCCCCAAAACTTACCACTGTGGCATGCCATGGACAAGCCCCCAGTGTATTTTTGCCTTACTCAACACACCAGGTTATATTACAAAGTCTCTTCTAGATCCACTCCACAAGAGGATGTAATAACAGACTCCTTGGGTTTGTTAATTCAGCATATAATGATTAACTTTTTCAAAAGCAGATGCAAAATCAATGCAAATAGCATCCACTTTCATGTTTTTTTCGTTACCTTCATATTACTGCTATTGAAAGACAGTTTACACATTAAAAGAGACCTGATATGAAGGTATTTTGTGATATGTAATGCAAATCAGTCTTGGATTTATTATGCGTGCCAGCATTGCATTGTGCACAACTTTACTATAGGATGACAAAATGACCAATAATGATTACTTTATATCACATTTTCTTTTACATACTGGATTACTTAAAGCTGCTTCTCATTTCTTTTGTATCACTTGACTTTCAGACAAAATATATTTAAGGGGCAGCATATGAGTTTTTTAACATCTTTGTTAGATAGTGTATCCAGCTTAGATTATGTAACAGCAGAGTGTTGTGCAACAGTAAAGTGATGATCAATTCTGCTGTTAATACTGCCTAGACTGAGAGATCCTTTTTCACCTGTTACATACAGCTCAGTATAAAGCTTAATAACATTTTTCTGACTAATACCTTACAGTTTTTAACAAAATGTTTTGAATGTGGGGTTAATGTAAGGATAAGGAATTATCTCTCTATCATGATTGTATTTTTAAAAGGCTTCCCTATTACCTATGATGTTACTAGCAAATTTTACCTCAAACATAGCACAGTCAGTAGCAACCTGTTGCTTAATTCACCATTCTAATTCCATTTTCTGATTCTCTACTTATGTATCTAGTTTTCTGAATTACATTTTCACATGATTTTGTGTGTCTTTTCCATGCATTTGAACACTGTTGTAGAAATTTAAAATTGATAAAACAATCTTAAATTATTTTTACTTTCTTTCATTATCTTTTTACTCATAGATCTCCTATTTTTTGCAAGTATTCATGTATCTGTCTGTGTATTTTAATTGTAATTAGTCTATAATGTTGATTCCTTTAATGCTCTTTTTACAGGCAAATCCAGTTCCATAACTGCTATGGAATGATCTGCATTACTTTAGGGTGAAAGCACCTGTTTTGAAAGTACATTGACCTCAGGTGGTACACATATAATATCTACCATATTTTATAAACTGCTGGCTTCTCTGCCATCTGCCTTAATTTATTTTCCTAAAAGAAAACTTGTCATTTTTTTTTGTTTAATTGAAGCTGTACAATGTATGCCATGGTGGTGCAGCGGTTAGCATTGTTTGACTTACAGCAAGAGGTTCTCTGGTTTGATCCTCGGCTGGGGTGCCTTCTGTGTGGAGTCTGCATGTCCTCCCTGTGGTCACGTGGGGTTTCCTCCAGATGCTCCGGTTTCCTCCTACATCCCAAAGACATGCTCTTGGTGGAATGGACACTCTAAACTGACCCTAGGCATGAGTGTGTATGTGTGTGTGCCTTCTGTGGAAGGTTGGGTGCCGGGCTGGCAACTCGACACCGTAAAACTCTACTGCCAATCATGAGCGGACTGGTGATCTGCTGTGGCGACTCCTAATCAGGAAAAGCTGAAAGAAGAAGAGGCTGTACAATCTATAATTCCCCATTATATACCAGGTAGATTCAGGACACCTAATATTAATCTGTAGCGGTTTTGGGGTGAGTGCTTAAGAATTCATCAAGGTAATATCTCCCTAAGTTTGGATTCTCTCTCTCACTAGCTGGTTATAGATTCCTTTTAAATTCCTTCTTGAAATTTAGTAAATGTGTGGCAGTCAAAAATAACTCATGCTTTCAAAAATAACTCATGCTTTCAAAAATAACTCATGCTTTCAAGTCCTAAATCAAAAATAACTCATGCTTTCTTGAAGTCCTAGCAGTGAAGAACTCCTTAATGAAGCCCTGTTGGGATTCTGCATGTGAGTAGTAGAAGGTTATCCAATAAAATTGATTTATAAAAAAATGCACCATATGAAAAAGCTTATACCATAGGGATGGTGGGTCAGCCCTGGTACAAACCAGATGAATGGCAGGAAACTATCCATGGTTTCAGTTTTTTCTTTAGTCATAGAAATCTTAGTGAAAACAGGTGGATCCATGTTTATGACTATTGTTCCAGTCAATTAATCTGTCAAACAACTTAATCAGATGATATGAATAAAAATTGATTGTTGAAATTTCAGTACCCAATGTTACTAGCTCAACTTTTGTATATTTCTAAGCTACCTAATACAATTTCCAATAAGTCTGCATTAATTATGTTTTACTTACACTGGACTGTAGCAATGTCATTTGCACCAGTGAATTAAATCTGCCTAGCATGGATTTAGATGTGAATGTCAAGTTGAATGACATTAAGGGTTTGTTATAGTTTTATTTAAGTGAAAATAAAGTATCTCAAACTACTGGAATACCTGCAAGGGCCAGGAATACCCAATGTCTTCTATATTAATAAACAACTTCTGAACATTAAGGTTGAGGCTTGTCTACTTCTAGTGGGAAGTGATCAGGGAATACAGATTATGGTTTAGTTGGAAAAAATATTAAATATTGGTAGAGGGTGAAGAACTGCATTGCATTGATGCAAAAAGTATTTGGCATAGTAAATAAAGCAAAACATTTCAGGCTTTGACCAAATTCTGTCAAGCAACACTAATCATTTTATTAAAATGAAAGTCAGGCCACATAAGCAGTGAATTGCTACTAACAAGACTAGCTATAAGACCATCTACAATAAGCTCTGTAAGCAGGTAAAAATAGCAGGAAGAACAGTGATGCGATTGAATTTAGATAGTGAATATGAAAATAATCGGAAAGACATTTTTATGGTTTGTAACATCTGCTTCCTCTGCAGTCAACAGCTAAGTAACCTTATTTTATGAAGTTGGTAACGTGCCGAAGACAAAATTGTTATTTACTGTAAACATCTTAAATGGGTTTAATGTGTAGACTTCACATCTGCTGAACTGCTTTTTCTTATGCCAGAAAATATTGCTAATAGGAGCAGACTTAATCAAGTGATTAAACATTTGAAAATAAGCAATTTTCCACCACTAACTGATTAAAAGATATTTGAAGATCTCATTACTGATACCTAGTTATATTGGTTTAGCACTACATATAAGGATGGTAAGGTTTCACATGATTGCAGCATCACAATTAGCAAGGTTATATATAAAAGAAAGGGAAATCTTTCATGACTAACATGCCACAGATCCTTCACCCAACACTAGAAAAGTTATGGTGGTCTTAGTTTTGGACAGGTTAATCCATGAACAGAGTCAGCTAGGTATGACAAATACATGTTAGCAGGTGTCTATGCATAATCCATCAAATGCAACAAATAACTTAGCTTTTTACAGTATTATTTCTGCTTAAGAACATGATCTTTTCAAATTGACATGGTCTGAATAGGCTTTCCAAAGGCTGTTAAAATTATTAACTTTAATTTCTGTACTGATACAAATGAGGAATACGTGTGTATGATCTCAGCTGAGTGGATGGCTTTATTCTTAGCTCATTAACTGTACATGACCAGTTGACATTAATGATCACAGATCTGCATTTTATTCTATACCTAGGGTGTAGCACAGTGACTGCTCCTTGCTTCTTACTTGTTTAACTTGCACTTTGATTATGTAATTTTGGTCAAAGCATTTTTTAATACATGGACACAGATGATCTGAATATTGATAGTCATTACCAGTGTAAATGATGTTAGAGTACTATAAGATGCTTTACATGAACTTGAAATGTATGACAAATTAAACCAGATGGAAAAAATGTGAAAAAAAAGACAATTTATAATCTTTGGATACTCTAAAGTTAGAAACATATATATCATAAATGGTAACTTAATAAAAATATTAGTAGATCTGGACATGCAAGTGGGCAATACATATTGACCTTTACTAGTCAAGTCCTGGAGTTGTGAAATTAGTGCTCTAAAATGTGGGGATGATATTAATAGGTGTATTAAATAAAAAAAGAGGTTTTGCTTCATTTATTTCTTAATTGTGTAAAAAGTTAAAGTAGCACTGCTAATTATAGTTTTTGTATGGTTTATTTAGTGTAAATAGCTCGCTGACTCTGTTCAGGGGTCCAGGGAAGTAAATAATGTGGGAAGAAATATCCAGGGAATTGTTTTGGTTGGGCTTGTAAAGGCCCTTGGGCTGATAGCCAAGTACCAAGCTATAAATCCTGTACTTTGACTTTACAATAGATTCAGTGTTATTTTACTAAAAGAGTTGATTTTCTTCCTATTATAGCTGATTTACTAAATCTATTCACACTGTCTTACAGAAGACTGATGGTCATAGTATTTGAATCTACCAAAGATGCTTTCAGTTTTGCATGACAGTGTTTACAAATCTTTAAACTACATGGATTTAAAAACTATTAAGAATGTATAAATGAAATAAAATTATAAGTACTTGTTTTTTTCGCAGACTAATTCAACACTAGAATAAGCTGACAGGTAAGGTTAAAGACTGTGACACAGCAGATAAGTTTAAAATAAGGCTGGATAATTCTTATGGTGATAAAAAGTTTATTATTAAATATGGGGACAAATATGAAAGAAGACTCCTGCCTGTATCCTAAGCTTGAACATGGAATTGACTTTACAGTAACATAAAGCAAGACTGTATATTTTATTGTACTGTGTTCATTTATTTATCAGAAAATCATCCTGTATGTATTCTGATGACAACTGTTTAAAATGTCAGGATTTGCAATATTGAGCCTGGAATGTGGAGACTGAATGAATGAATGAAGTCCAAACTTACATACACTATGTCCAAGGTTGCCATTTCTCAACATATTCCCTTTTCTCTGAGGCACGGTGATCTCAGCATTGGGTTTGTACATGTGTATATATATATATATATGATAATAATAATAGGAAGAAAATCAACTCTTTTAGTAAAATAACATTGAATTAAACAGGCAACTTATTCTAGTCTTCCCTCCATTTCTCTTCAGATAGCCCACCTTAATATTCGTAGCCTGAATAATAAAACAACTCAACTCCATGCCCTCCTTGACTTATACTCCTTTGATATCCTTTGCCTAACTGAAACCTGGCTAAAGGCAGACACCAAAGACATTGGCATAATACCATCAGGATATAATATCATTAGACTTGACCGCAATATCAAAAAGGGTGGAGGGGTAGCAGTACTTTACAAAACTGAACTACTGGTTACCCTACTAGATACCAAACCTCCCTCACTATGCAATACTGAAATCTTAATGACTAAATTACAATTGAATACAAATAAATCCATCTATATCATTTGCTGTTACATCCCACCAGGAAATAACATTAACACCCTTGAAAACCTTCTTAGCTGGCTCTCAACCTCCTTCCCTCAAGAAACTATACTACTAGGAGACTTTAATATTGACTGGAATTCTTGTATTTCCCAAATACCCTCTTCACATATAAATCTCTATGGCTTTCATCAACTGATTACCATCCCTACAAGAATAGACAAAACCAGCTCTAAACAGAGCATCCTGGACTGGATACTAGTTAATTGCAACCCCATGACCTATACCACAGGAACACTACCGGATAATATTAGTGACCATTTAATCACTTTCATCAACAGACTAAAGAGCCATATAGCCAATAATATTCAACTCAGAACTACCAGGAACAAAACAAATTTCAAACAAGCCAACTTCCACCTAGAACTCAAAGCTTGTAATTGGTCTCCTCTAAAATATTTACCTCTTGATGAGGCTGTTTCATACTTCAACAACAAATTCCTCCAAATTCTCAACCTCCATGCCCCCAAAAGACTAATAAAAACCAAAGCTAAGACTGCTCCCTGGTTATCTAAAGAAACCAAACAAAAAATGATATTAGAAATAAGACTTGGAACAAATGGAGATCTACCAAAAACCCAGCTGACCACATAATCTTTAAACAACTTAGAAACGAAACAAAGAAACTAATATTCCAAGATAAAAAAAATTACTATTGGGAATTCCAACGCTCTCAACGTCAAAATCCTCAAAAATTCTGGGCGGGTATCAACAAACTTCTTCACCCTGGCCATTCCAAAACACCAACTCCCTCTAACCTCACTCAAACTACACCCAAACAAATTGCTGACACTTTCAACTCATTTTTCTTAGACACTGTCACTACCCTGGCATCAACTTTATCTCCAAAATCCACTCAAGTACCTCACTTCCTTAATGATAAACCCCCCTCTTTCAAATTACAACCTGTCTCGACAGACCTCATCTATACCATACTTACCAAACTTAAACCATGTACCCCCTCAGCTGACCTCATCCCAGCTGAGTACCTACAAAGAGGAGCCAAAGCACTAGCCTTTCCTGTCTCCATTTTAATAAACCGAACTATAACTGAAGAAACTATTCCTACCCTCTGGAAGGTCTCTCACATCATTCCACTTCATAAGGGTTGTAACTCGAACGAGCTCTCTAACTTCCGTCCCATAGCTCTTCTTTCTCCACTAGCTAAAATCATGGAGAAATGTGTTCATAGGCAATTACTTGATCATCTCCTCCAAAACAATCTTCTAGCAGACTGCCAACATGGCTTTAGACCTCATCACAGTACCACCACTGCTCTATTATCATTCACTGACAATATTAATAAAAACTGGAACAACAACTTACTTTCCTCAGCTCTATTTTTAGACCTCTCAAAGGCCTTTGATATGGTTAACCATCCTCTCTTATTAAACATCCTGCAATCATTTAACTTAGACTCTCCGACTATCCAGTGGTTTTATTCCTACTTGAATAATAGACAACAAGCAGTACTTTGGGAAAATCACTTATCCTCTCTTCTTCCAATCAAAATAGGAGTACCACAAGGCTCAATACGTGGACCTCTCCCAAAATAGGAGTACCACAAGGCTCAATACTTGGACCTCTCCTTTTTTCCATCTTTATCAACAACCTACATCAGTCCATTCCATACTCCATCTGTATTCAATATGCTGATGACTCTACACTGATATGTTCAGCTTCCTCCCCAACTGAGCTTCAAGTTACTACACAAAAAGTCTTTACAGCAGCCGAAAACTGGTTCCACCAATATTGCCTCTTACTGAACCCCAAAAAGACTAAATTATTACTTTTACACCTACACAAAATCATCTTCTTTTACATTTAACATAACTTCTAATAATGGCACTGTAATATCCCCAGAACCCACTACCAAACTCCTTGGGGTCACAATTGACCACCATCTTAACTTTGATTCCCATATTAACTTAACCATCAAGTCAGTCAATAGAAAACTTGGATCACTCTATAGGCTTAAACCCTACCTCACAATCTTATCCAGAAGCACTATAGCACAAACACACCTACTCTCCACTCTTCTGTATGCCTCATCTATCTTTTCAAACTTATCTAAAGCTAATTACAATAAACTAGCAACAGCATACAATAATATAGCCAGATTTGCAACAGGAACCCCCTTTCACACCCATCATTGCTCTAATCTTAAACAACTAGGCTGGCTCGAACTTCATAATCAGATTCTACTTAAGCAATTAACCATCACCCACAAAATCTTCTATCAGCCTTCAAATACTACTATACTTAGCTCTCTTATTACACCTTATAAAAACATTTCTTCCTTACGCTCTGCCACCAAGCTTCTAGCAGACTCCTTCAAATCCAACAACAAAGCTGGGAATAGTCTATTTGCCAACTGTATTGCACCTGTCTGAAACAAACTTCCTAGGGAAATTACTGCAATGACCTCATTAAATACTTTCAAGAAGCATCTTATAATCTGGCTAAATTCCCAATGGCTCTGCCCTTGTACTAACCCTGATTAAACTTTTTTCTCCTTTTCCATCTTCCACACTGTCTAATCTTAACTAACTTTCTTTAGCACTGTTGTTTTTCCAATTTTACTAATAATGTGAGAGAGAGAAAAAAAAAAAAAAATATATATATATATATATATATATATATATATATATATATATTTTTTTTTTTTTACATATATATTTCTTTTTTCCTAACAATGTAATTACTTGTACGTTTTATTCTTTTGTATAACAAGCATAATATTTGTTGTCCTTTTGTGGAGCTTTTCTCCCCGGGCCTCTACTGAAAATGGACATGTATCCAGCTAGACTAGCCCGGTCAACAAATGTAAAATAAAATAAATATATATATATATATATATATATATATATATATATATATATATATATATATATATATATATATATATATATAAAAGTTCTGGGCATGTAGGGGCTTGTCAGAGACATCAAGGGTGGGGGGTGAATGAGACTTGCCTCTTCAAAAAAAAAAAAAAAGAAACAAGTGAGATGTCCAGTGTTCACTGTTCTCTTTTTTTGGCATTATTTCCATAACTTTAGGACTTGGCATTCCAAGTCCAGCCATTTCAGTAGAGAACCATATTCTCATACCACTTCAATGGAAAATATTCATCACTACCGCCAATTATTTTTAACATAATTATCCAAGCTTTTATTGAACACACTAAGATTGCTGTCATAGGCTGGAAGTCTTTATTTGTTTATCTGGTAAACCTGCTATGTATGAACAAACAATAAAAGAAAGAGCTCACAGGTAAAAATGTTCCCAACCAAAAATAATAAAGACTCTAAAGTAATAGTGGAATCAAGTCACCACAGAGAAGTATCTATATTATAGGGGTATAATAATCATAATATTAGTAATACTACTACTAATAATAATAATAATATACGAGAACAGAAAAGGTGGGGGTATACAAAATAGGACAAAAAGTGCGGAGTATTACTGGATTAATGTAATGTGGGTGAATCTATATCCAGGCTCCAAAGGTAAGGTTAGTATTAAACTTGTCTTAAACCAAAGAGTATTATATTAGATCTATTAATGTTATTATTTTATACGTTTTATATTAATTATATTAATATGTATCTTATTTTTAAATGGTTCATAATGAGGTAATAAAATGATGCTTCTTATATAAAAAAAAAAATATTATTGATTGTTTAATGAACCAATGAAAATATTTATTTTCTGTCATATGACACAAATGCTTTTAATTTAAGATAAGGGTAGATGCATGTTTAAGTGTTTTACCTGAAGAAGCATTTATATGAAAGCTGTTTAAGCTGCTATATGTAGAATTTAAACACATTGATACTCCTCCGTAGTGACTTGCTTCTACTATTACTTTCAACTCGGCTATAGATGCATGACTTTTTTTATAAATGACCCAAGACCACTGCTTGCCTAAGGGACTTGTTCAGAATCACATTAGTCAAATGGGTGGTAACAGACTCATAGCAATTACTACAAGATGAAGCTCAAATTCATTACCAAGGGATAGCCTTTTACCATCTGTACTTAGCTCATGATTCTATATTTATAAACTGTATTATCAGACCATTTTTCTAACAAACCTATTTGTGCCTCAGGCAGTTTTCCCTTCCCATACCTACTTCATAGACTCCCATCTTACTTACCTGATAACTTATTTCTCTTTTCTTCCACCTGCCATATGTATTGTCTTACACTTGCTAGCAACTTCGTTGCAGTTCTTCAGAAACATGATTCAAATTATCCATTCAGTACCATTTCCACTACTATTTCATAGATTAATATGCTGAAATATGAGATTTGTAAACTAATGAACGGTTTGAACAACACAAATAAATGGTTGTCTTTCTTACTGTCAATACAAGCCAAAACAAAATTAAACTCAACAGAAGTAAACATAGTTTAATAGAAATTATTTAACTATAATCAGGTCCAAGTCTGGGAAAGTTGTAATTAGTCTTAAAATGTGGGATGTATTAATAGTAAAGTTCAAAAAACTGTAATATTTTTGTATGGTTTATTTATGAAATAGCTCACTGATCTGTTCATGGGAAAAAGGGAAATTCAAATTGTTTTGGTTGGGCTTGTAAAGGCCCTTGGGCTGATAGAAGTACCAAGCTAAATCTGTACTTTGACTTTACAATGTTCAGTGTTATTTCTAAAGATATTTTCTTCCTAAGCTGTTTCTAACTATTCATGTCTTACAGAGATGATGGTCATAGTATTTGAATTACCAAAGATGTTTTAGGTGAAGCAAATAAACTACCAGGAAAAAAATTGTTTTTGGTAATTGGTCTCCTCTAAAATATTTACCTCTTGATGAGGCTGTTTCATACTTCAGCAACAAATTCCTCCAAATTCTCAACCTCCATGCCCCCAAAAGACTAATAAAAACCAAAGCTAGGACTGCTCCCTGGTTATCTAAAGAAAACAAACAAAAATTGATACTTAGAAATAAGACTTGGAACAAATGGAGATCTACCAAAAACCCAGCTGACCACATAATCTTTAAACAACTTAGAAAGCGAAACAAAGAAACTAATATTCCAAGATAAAAAATTACTATTGGGAATTCCAACGCTCTCAACGTCAAAATCCTCAAAATTCTGAAAGGGTATCAACAAACTTCTTCACCCTGGCCATTCCAAAACACCAACTCCCTCTAACCTCACTCAAACTGCACCCAAACAAATTGCTGACAATTTCAACTCATTTTTTTAGACACTGTCACTACCCTGGCATCAACTTTATCTCCAAAATCCACTCAAGTACTTCACTTCTTTAATGATAAACCCCCCTATTTCAAATTATAACCTGTCTCGACAGACCTCATCTATACCTTACTTACCAAACTTAAACCATGTACCCCCTCAGCTGACCTCATCCCAGCTGAGTACCTACAAACAGGAGCCAAAGCACTAGCCTTTCCTGTCTCCATTTTAATAAACCGAACTATAACTGAAGAAACTATTCCTACCCTCTGGAAGGTCTCTCACATCATTCCACTTCATAAGGGTGGTAACTTTCGAGCAGGCTCTCTAACTTCCGTCCCATAGCTCTTCTTTCTCCACTAGCTAAAATCATGGAGAAATGTGTTCATAGGCAATTACTTGATCATCTCCTCCAAAACAATCTTCTAGCAGACTGCCAACATGGCTTTAGACCTCAACACAGTACCACCACTGCTCTATTATCATTCACTGACAATATTAATAAAAACCGGAACAACAACTTACTTTCCTCAGCTCTATTTTTAGACCTCTCAAAGGCCTTTGATATGGTTAACCATCCTCTCTTACTAAACATCCTGCAATCATTTAACTTAGACTCTCCGACTATCCAGTGGTTTTATTCCTACTTGGATAATAGACAACAAGCAGTACTTTGGGAAAATCACTTATCCTCTCTTCTTCCAATCAAAATAGGAGTACCACAAGGCTCAATACTTGGACCTCTCCCAAAATAGGAGTACCACAAGGCTCAATACTTGGACCTCTCCTTTTTTCCATCTTTATCAACAACCTACATCAGTCCATTCCATACTCCATCTGTATTCAATATGCTGATGACTCTACACTGATATGTTCAGCTTCCTCCCCAACTGAGCTTCAAGTTACTACACAAAAAGTCTTTACAGCAGCCAAAAACTGGTTTCACCAATATTGCCTCTTACTGAACCCCAAAAAGACTAAATTATTACTTTTTACACCTACACAAAAATCATCTTCTTTTACATTTAACATAACTTCTAATAATGGCACTGTAATATCCCCAGAACCCACTACCAAACTCCTTGGGGTCACAATTGACCACCATCTTAACTTTGATTCCCATATTAACTTAACCATCAAGTCAGTCAATAGAAAACTTGGATCACTCTATAGGCTTA
Source organism: Protopterus annectens (assembly GCF_019279795.1). Taxonomy (NCBI): domain Eukaryota; kingdom Metazoa; phylum Chordata; order Ceratodontiformes; family Protopteridae; genus Protopterus; species Protopterus annectens. The sequence goes on from NC_056750.1 coordinate 304,453,096, forward strand.
AACCCTACCTCACAATCTTAGCCAGAAGCACTATAGCACAAACACACCTACTCTCCACTCTTCTGTATGCCTCATCTATCTTTTCAAACTTATCTAAAGCTAATTACAATAAACTAGCAACAGCATACAATAATATAGCCAGATTTGCAACAGGAACCCCCTTTCACACCCATCATTGCTCTAATCTTAAACAACTAGGCTGGCTCGAACTTCATAATCAGATTCTACTTAAGCAATTAACCATCACCCACAAAATCTTCTATCAGCCTTCAAATACTACTATACTTAGCTCTCTTATTACACCTTATAAAACATTTCTTCCTTACGCTCTGCCACCAAGCTTCTAGCAGACTCCTTCAAATCCAACAACAAAGCTGGGAATAGTCTATTTGCCAACTGTATTGCACCTGTCTGAAACAAACTTCCTAGGAAATTACTGCAATGACCTCATTAAATACTTTCAAGAAGCATCTTATAATCTGGCTAAATTCCCAATGGCTCTGCCCTTGTACTAACCCTGATTAAACTTTTTTTCTCCTTTTCCATCTTCCACACTGTCTAATCTTAACTAACTTTCTTTTGCTGTTGTTTTTCCAATTTTACTAATAATGAGAGAGAGAGAGAGAAAAAAAAAATTATATATATATATATATATATATATATATATATATATATATATATATTTTTTTTTTTTTACATATATATTTCTTTTTTCCTAACAATGTAATTACTTGTACATTTTATTATTTTGTATAACAAGCATAATATTTGTTGTCCTTTTGTGGAGCTTTTCTCCCGGGCCTCTACTGAAAATGGACATGTATCCAGCTAGACTAGCCGGTCAACAAATGTAAAATAAAATAAATATATATATATATATATATATATATATATATATATATATATATATATATATATATATATATATATATATATATAAAAGTTCTGGGCATGTAGGGGCTTGTCAGAGACATCAAGGGTGGGGGTGAATGAGACTTGCCTCTTCAAAAAAAAAAAAAAACAAGTGAGATGTCCAGTGTTCACTGTTCTCTTTTTTTGGCATTATTTCCATAACTTTAGGACTTGGCATTCCAAGTCCAGCCATTTCAGTAGAGAACCATATTCTCATACCACTTCAATGGAAAATATTCATCACTACCGCCAATTATTTTTAACATAATTATCCAAGCTTTTATTGAACACACTAAGATTGCTGTCATAGGCTGGAAGTCTTTATTTGTTTATCTGGTAAACCTGCTATGTATGAACAAACAATAAAAGAAAGAGCTCACAGGTAAAAATGTTCCCAACCAAAAATAATAAAGACTCTAAAGTAATAGTGGAATCAAGTCACCACAGAGAAGTATCTATATTATAGGGGTATAATAATCATAATATTAGTAATACTACTACTAATAATAATAATAATATACGAGAACAGAAAAGGTGGGGGTATACAAAATAGGACAAAAAGTGCGGAGTATTACTGGATTAATGTAATGTGGGTGAATCTATATCCAGGCTCCAAAGGTAAGGTTAGTATTAAACTTGTCTTAAACCAAAGAGTATTATATTAGATCTACTAATGTTATTATTTTATACTTTTTATATTAATTATATTAATATGTATCTTATTTTTAAATGGTTCATAATGAGGTAATAAAATGATGCTTCTTATATAAAAAAAAAATTATTATTGATTGTTTAATGAACCAATGAAAATATGTATTTTCTGTCATATGACACAAATGCTTTTAATTTAAGATAAGGGTAGATGCATGTTTAAGTGTTTTACCTGAAGAAGCATTTATATGAAAGCTGTTTAAGCTGCTATATGTAGAATTTAAACACATTGATACTCCTCCGTAGTGACTTGCTTCTACTATTACTTTCAACTCGGCTATAGATGCATGACTTTTTTTATAAATGACCCAAGACCACTGCTTGCCTAAGGGACTTATTCAGAATCACATTAGTCAAATGGGTGGTAACAGATTCATAGCAATTACTACAAGATGAAGCTCAAATTCATTACCAAGGGATAGCCTTTTACCATCTGTACTCAGCTCATGATTCTATATTTATAAACTGTATTATCAGACCATTTTTCTAACAAACCTATTTGTGCCTCAGGCAGTTTTCCCTTCCCATACCTACTTCATAGACTCCCATCTTACTTACCTGATAACTTATTTCTCTTTTCTTCCACCTGCCGTATGTATTGTCTTACACTTGCTAGCAACTTCGTTGCAGTTCTTCAGAAACATGATTCAAATTATCCATTCAGTACCATTTCCACTACTATTTCATAGATTAATATGCTGAAATATGAGATTTGTAAACTAATGAACGGTTTGAACAACACAAATAAATGGTTGTCTTTCTTACTGTCAATGAAGCCAAAACAAAATTAAACTCAACAGAAGTAAACATAGTTTAATAGAAATTTGAAGCTTGTTCAATAATCATTGTAGAACCTGTGTTACAGAGCAATCCTGATTTATCTTACTGTTCATACTTAGTTTTAATAGCAAATTATTTAACTATAATCAGGTCCAAGTGCTGTGCACTTAAGATGTAGTATTTCAAAATGATCCAGATCCAACTGTATTTTGAACCCCAGACACAGGACACTCAGCAGGCTCATTTTGCATCTCTCTTTTTTTTTAACTATTTTCATTTCCACCACAGCTGCCTCACATTACCCTGACATGGAGTTCTTCCTTGACTGTTCCACCTTTTGTGACACCTGCCTACCTTCCCTTTGCAGACCTAGCTACAGTCCCCACCTTAGAATGTTGATATTCCTAAGTGTGCATAGAAGAGCTCAGCATTTCCCAATATGGTGCCATTCTGACAGTTAAGAAGGCTTTTTTGGTTGATATGCCTATTCTACCATGTGCATTGCACACACACATACATACATGTACACACACACACACACACACACACACACACACACACACACACACACACACATACCCTCAAGATTAGTGCCATTGGTCTCCAGCAAACACAGCTAGTCTTTTAACCAACCCCCCCCCCTGTGAAAGTAGAGCTAAGTCACTTGGAAACCAGTAATGGATCTATTTCTCTGTATCATTATTTCCTTTGTTGTGAGAAGCCTTTCAGATTTCTCTAGTTGTAAAAGGTATTTTGCTACAAAACGCAAAACTTTGTATTGTCTATGATTAGTAGAAACAGTGACAATTTTACTTTTTCTGGTCCACACTGACAGCTGTAAGCCCTTCTTGCAATAAGTTGAGAAAGATGTTCTCTACAAGAGACCTGCTTCCAGCGGATTTGTTCACTATGAAGGTTGGCTGAAGGCAATGGACAATTATCAAGGATTTTCTGCTTTTGACTCTAATTCCCCCCCCACCTCCTCTTTGGCTAACATAAGCACCAGTATTACTGCAAAAGGCCTTGCTGTACCTTTTCCCAGTGTGCCCATACATCCACATACCCTGTAGAGAGCTACTTTCCCTGACTTGTCCAGGTCCCCAGTACTGGTAATATTTGGTCTCTCACAAGTTTCTACTTGTCTGGTGATAGTTGACTGAATGGAACCATCATAGCCCCGCACCCCAATGGATGAGGCAGAAATTACTATGTACTCGGTCCCTGTGCCTGGCTGTTCCAGCTCCCAAGGCACAAAAGAAACTTAAATCATCTAGATTGTGGTAAGGGCATTATCCCTTTATCCCTCTATGTCACATAGCTGTTCTCAATTATATGCCCTTTACTATTAGATGAGGGAAACTAAGTGCTTTCATAATAATACAGAAGACATCAGAAATTGCTTACTTTTCCTTCTTGGCTTTCTAGATGGTCATTAGTATCAAAACATCGGATCTCAAAAGGTTCCTACTCTGAAAACTATGATAAGGAATCACAGATGATTTGTTATGCCCCTGAACCTGAGAAATTCAACTAAATGACATGATACTTTCATCTGTTTTATAATAAAACACTTGGCATTGTCCTGGTTGTGTAATTGGAAAGTACTGCCCCCTAGTACAGACAGAAGTAGTTTTAGATATGTTAAAGTATAAACTACATTTTAAAGTTATTAAGCTTTGTCACCTTAAATCGTAATATTCAAAATGGTGATCCTTAATGCAGTTCGGCTGTCAGATTTATATTGCCACTGTAAAGGTTATGGCATATCTTCTTTATACAGTACCATATGATCTGCTTGCAGTGACATTCTCAGCATAACAGTAAACACCTAAGAACCTACGTTCTGTGTTACAGCTCATTGCATGGATTATAAGTGGTAAAGAGAAATGTCAATGTGTGTAACAGTGTGTTAAAGAACGGTCACAAAAGGCACACCTTTGGCATGCTTAAGTCAAGCTAATAAAGGTATGATGGGCAAAACTCTGGAAATAAAACTAATAATATTAAAAGACAGTGGGCAATGGGCACCAAAAACACACAGACAGAACAAGTACAAAAGGGCGGTATTTAAAAAAAATATACCCGAAGAAGAAGAATCTCACCAAAATCATTTTTTTCCAAGTCATCAGACAATTTCCCTGTGTGCCTTACAGAATGAACCCAAAGTATTTTTTAAAACCTGCAGCTGTACCACAGGAAAGCGATGAGATGAAATTAACACTGTATCTCATCACAGGGTTATGCAATCAATGATTTGCATTTTTCAGCAATGAGTATGTTTTTGTTAAGTACTCATTGATTATGGCTTCATATCGTTATCAGAGAACACACAAATAATCAGGATGTTGTCAAGCTGATAAAGAATGGTTATTAAGATTGAGCAAGCTTTTACTAATTAACTGATAGTTAGGTCTGATCATTTCAAAACACAGTGGTAACGTTTTTATAGCTACTTACAACTATCAACTATAATGGCTGGAATTTTGTACACTAAACTTGCTAAACACCTTTTAATGCATATTGGAAAGAGTAGTGGCATGCCATCATTTAATATTGCTTATACAGGAAGTGATGTAAAGATACAGGGGCCGGGCATCATTTAGCCATCATAGCACCCTAGGTTTACAATGTAGCATGAGGAACTTGGGGACAGCAGAAGGGAAAAGAACGATGGCTCATGGATCAGTTTTCCTTTAGGAAAGACAAGGAGGTATTGATGTCACTATAGTGGCCCTCAGGAGAGATTGGTATTACTACATACTGGATAAAACTGAGAGCATTTACATCTTCATACATCCTGGGTACAGAGAAGGGAAAATACATTGGAAATAAGGGGGGAGGGCAGTAGGGTAATTTAGAAAGGCCCCTTGCTCAGGCACTGCAGGATGATAAGAGGCTCCAGCCTCACATGAAGAGCAATAAATTAGAAGCACATGTAGTCAGCATGAGAAACAAATACAGATAGATAATCAAATAAATACATTAAAGAATCAATTGTTGCTATTGTGATTCTTAAGGTAATGAATAAAATTAAAGATCTAAGAACTATAACAGATATCAAGCTAGGATCATATTATATTTGTGTTGTAAATCAAATTATGTAAGTCATCATAAACAGACTTAGTGATTTAAAATACTCAGCAGTCCAAAATTCTGGGGTTAACATTTTTACATCACTATTCCTGCCTCACATTATTTAGAGTGGACAATTTATTAGGTCCTTGATATTTGATATCCACTATACTAAAATAACTTGAAAATAATTTAAGCCGTCAATTTCTTTAATCTATGAGTTTTGTTGTGTGCTTAAGTCAAACTCTTCAAGGTTATTTTAAGTTATGTGCAAATTTTTGAGGTAAGGTTTGTATCCGGTGTACTAGGTAAGTCATGTTCCACTGGTGTATGCTCACATGCCCTATAAGTTATCTCACTAACCTACTTACATTAGGCTAGATATTGGGGTTCCCTGCTTATAATCAAGTCATGTTCCAATGAAAAAGGAATCTTCAATCAATCCCTAGGTTTCATTGCAATATGACTGTTTAATAGCATGAGGTCAAGGAACAGTAGAGGTAAGGAGTTTTCACCTCACTCCCAGTATATTTAGAAACACATTTGTGGAGTGTATCACCCCTTATCGAGGGTGCAAAGTGGCTTGTCTTCTCTGTGCAAAAAAAAAAAAAAGATGCCCTGTTGATCAGATGATCAATAATTTTCATCTGAATTATTTTGCATAGAAGTGGTTTCACAGTTTTATGATACGTCCTAGATGTTTCCCTTTCTAAAACTTAAATAAATAATTCCATTGATAAGGATTGTTATGATACAAAATAACTGACAATGCTTTTAAATACCTGCCCCATGACATTAAATAAAAGACTATAAGATTAAATTGGTTTAAACTGATGCTAGGTAGGTATAAGAGCCTGAAGCAAAAGAAAATCAAAGTTGAGTAACTTGGTGAAGATGCTGTGACTGTTGGAAATGGTGTTGATATAGTTTGTGCACTGTTACCTTACTTGAGCATGTACACAGTTACAGAAACTGGTTAAGTGCGACCAGCTTATAATTTGAGTAACTTTACTAGAGTGAAACTGATGCGAAGCACTGGATACTTTGTAAAATGGGGCTATGCTTAGTTAAAGTTCTCTGTTGAACTAACTTATGCATTTCTTGTGAGATATAGGCCGCACAATTATATCAGTTGAATGTTTTTACTGTATGGGGCACCTTGTATCACAGTACATAAAATGTTTCTCAGTGTGGGTGTAGTCACAGTTAAGGGAGAAATGTCTATTGCCCTAGTGGCCCACAACCTTGGAGTTGATTATATTATTTGGGGGAGGGGGGGTCCTCACATAAATTTCTGTGCTTCTATTTCTATAGTGCTGTGAAGTCTGTTTTCAGTTAATAGTATTAAGAAAAATATACTTTGTTATGCTGATTTAGCACAGTTGCCTCTGTTACTTTGAATTCAAAAATATTGATTTCACCAAACACCCAGGCCTATGAAATCATGTTTCTTGAAGTTAAAGCTTTCTGAAGGCATATAGCTTATTAAAGGATAAAAATCAGACACCCAAGATGAAAGTGTTCTCCATGACAAGCATCTTGACAACATGTTAAAACATACTAGTTATATAAAATTAACCTAAAACTTTTATGAACTGTAATTAGGCAATAAACATATAATTACATTTATTATATGTTTAAAGCTTGCAGGTGTTAGAGATTATTATGTATCACATATTTTTCTGAGTCCTAGAAATACACTTTTCCTTCTGTCTATAGATCCATCACTCTACTAAAGGCACAAGTGCAGGGGTGAACAGCTCACAGTACAACCTTTATATATTATTTACTTACTTACTTACATGATATGCTTACAAGTCATCCTCTGCCTGCAAATAGTCATTCTGCAGCAATGAGACTGTTTAACTGGATTTCTGCATTAGTATATGACACTGCTTACCTGCATTTCTGCATTAGTATATAACACTGCTTACCTGCATTTCTGCATTAGTATATGACACTGCTTATCTGCATTTCTGCATTAGTATATGATACTGCTTACCTGCATTTCTGCATTAGTATATGACACTGCTTATCTGCATTTCTGCATTAGTATATGACACTGCTTATCTGCATTTCTGCATTAGTATATGATACTGCTTACCTGCATTTCTGCATTAGTATATAACACTGCTTACCTGCATTTCTGCATTAGTATATGACATTGCTTAACTGCATTTCTGCATTAGTATATAACACTGCTTACCTGCATTTCTGCATTAGTATATAACACTGCTTACCTGCATTTCTGCATTAGTATATAACACTGCTTACCTGCATTTCTGCATTAGTATATGACATTGCTTAACTGCATTTCTGCATTAGTATATGACATTGCTTAACTGCATTTCTGCATTAGTATATGACATTGCTTAACTGCATTTCTGCATTAGTATATGACATTGCTTAACTGCATTTCTGCATTAGTCTCTCTAATTTGTGAAAGGGTAACAGCTTACCTATGATAGTATTCTGGAGCTGCAGTGGTTCAGAATCATTTTTGATTGACTAACCTTTTAGGGAATGAACTTAACTCTCAATGAATTAACACAGCAGGGAGACATACTGACTGCTAAGGGCAGTTTTTTACAGATGCTCATCTACTGACTTCAAATTGCATCCATACTTATGCTTTTCCCTTATTCATTTCAGTGGATTTAAAGTCTGTTACTTTCAGCATACTGAAGTACAAAAGTAATAAATTAATTTCCTTTTAGTGTACAAATGTTGTTTGTGGTATGATATACGCTGGTGATTTTCACTAGGCAGAAATTAAGTTTGCAAATTTTCATTAGCCTGTTTTGAATCAGTAAGAGCTTGAATTTTTCCCAAAGCACCAAATTAATTATTCTAGCATCTTTCACTCTTCAATCCTAGTTTGTATTAGCTTTAGGCATATTTATTCATTTTTGCTCTGGTAACACTGTAAGTACATTGGCCACAAGTGATTTTTCCTTAGACACAGTCTTGGCTGGATTCCCAGAAAAGACTCAAATATAACTTTAGACAGATATAATAGCACTGTAATTATGAAATAATTGCAAAGAACACAGAATATTCTGAAAATAAGGGTGAGAAGAAAGGTATATTAACATCTGCTAAGAGTTATAATAAAAGATGAAAAAAAGCAGTCAGAAGAATCCAATCAGGACTACTGGTCAGGAAAACTAAAAACAAAGATATATATATAGTTCCCTATCAGAAGCCTGAAACACTATACGCCTGAAAATCAAAATCCTGAAACCAAAAGCCTGAAAATTCAAAATCCGACTTAAAATCCTGAAACTCAAAATCCACACACACACAAAATGGACATAGTTTCATTGTGGCTTTGCTATTTTGAGCCCTGTGGTGTTAGGTCAACCTCTTGTCAGGTAAGTCCCCAGATTGGTTTATATTAGGGTTAGGGTTTAAGTGAGTTAGGGTTAGGGTGCAGGTTAGGCATGCATGCAATAGTGACACATATTGGGGGTTAGGGTAGGTCAGTGGAGTGTGCCACACACACACACCTTAGGGTTAGGGTCAAGGTCAGTTGGTAGATATTAGTGTCTTTATAGTGACATATTAGCATTATTTGTGTTTTCACGATTTTGATTTTCAGGATTTTGGGTTTTAGATTTTGAATTTTCAGGCTTTTGGTTTCAGGATTTTTGATTTTCAGGCTTATAGTGTTTCAGGCTTCTGATAGGGAACCATATATATATATATATATATATATATATATATATATATATATATATATATATATACATATATATATATACATATATATATATATATATATATATATATATATATATATATATCTATATATACATATACCAACTCTGGGATCATACAGCAGTGGAAAAGTTTAAAATTCCACTCCTGTCTTATGATCCCCCAGAGCAAATGCTGGCATTCAGCATTTAACTTGCTTTTAAATGCAAGAAGCCAGCTTTTAAAATAGTTGATGTACCAAACATGCAATGAAACCCATGTAACCCATATTAAATATACACATACATACATGCGTGCGTGCACACACACCAAGTTTGCTGATGACACTACAGTTGTGGGGCTCATCACAAAGGAGGATGAAAGGGCGTACAGAAAGGAGGTGGCATCTCTGATCAGTTGGTACGAGGGGAACAATCTTGACCTGAACGTCAGCAAGACTACAGAGATCATCATCAACTTCAGGAAAAGGAGAACAAACCACCCAGTGCTCAGGATCAATGATGACAGTGTGAGAAGTACAAAATTCCTGGGTGTACCCATATCAAAGGATCTCTTGTAGTCGGGAAACATCAGCTAACTAGTCAAGAAACCAGACTCAATACATCTTTATTCTGCAAGAAACATCTGAAAGGCCACCAAAATAATACAGGACAACAAACATCCTGCGCATGGACTGTTTAAGCATCTGGTAACGGGCAGGAGATATCTTCCCTACAGTTATTAGACTTCTGAACTCGGGCACTAGTCCCAGGGCTCTGAACATACAATAAGTCAATTTTTATTTATTTGTGCAATATATACTTACATATATTCCAAGTAAGTGCAGTATGTATTTATTATATCCATAGTCAGTATTATTTAACTCACTCAAGTGCAATATTAGACAAATAACTTGGGCATTTCAATCTGTAGTGTGTTTTGTATTACTTTAAATAGGGTACTTAATTTAACTCAGTGGAGGTATTTCTTTTGATATACGAGTGTTGGTAAATGTCTCTGCTCTTCCTTGCGTGTATTGGGAGTAGTGCTGTATTAGTTAGTTATGTTTATTCTTCTGCTTGCATGTGTTGTTTCACTTTCCTTTGTAATCTCAAGAATTGAGCTGATGTACGAAATTTCATTTAGGCTACACATGTATAGTTCTAAATGACAATAAAGTTTACTTTGACTCTGACACAGAAACAGAGAGTGAAAAAGCATATGGAAAAACAAGTGAAGCTTTAAGAAGTATTGCCTAAGAAAGAGTGATCCAATTTAATTATAGATCAAAACACATTATTTTAATTTTGCAACGTGCCTCATTTGTGGAATTTTTGAGATGCTGAGGAAAGTGTGTGGTATTTGAATTCAGGGAAGATTTGGTTTAACGAAGTATCACTGAATGAACATCAGTCTATAAAAATGTGTCAAACTAAGGACAATTTTATAGCCAGAATAAGCTCTCATTTAAAGTCCAAGGAAACTGGTACAAGGCAGTGTATTAATACTATCGTATGGAACTGTGCTCTTTAGAAAGCTCACTGTCTCTAGGTTCCAAAGTAACAAAGCATTTATTTCTATAATGTGGCCACATATACTTTCTTCTATGTTAAGGTAACATATTTTCTGATTCTGCTAAAGAATGTAACCAGTTTTATAAGACAGGTAGCCCATATAAACAGAATAAGTCAAATTTCTGATGCTAGAAGCGGTCACCAAAGTCGTAGATGAGGGTAAGGTGGTTCACACAGCCTATCTAGATCTCGTTTCCAGTTTAGGGCTCACTCCCTTGAGAAGCTTATTTTGGTCTAATCTGGTATGGGCAACTCTATGCAGTTATACAGGTGTTTGTATAAAGCATTGGTGTAGAACTCAGCATAGTTCCCAATTACATCTGAAGGGTATATTGAAGCTATTTATACCATCCCATAAGAGGTTATAATCTGCTTTAGAGAAGTTTTTTAGTTTAGTTGCTGCTGGGGGGGGCGTCAGGTGTGATAGTTACTTCCAATGAGACTGATTTGTGGTCAGATCTAACCAGGGAAGACTTAACAGCGGGGGTGCTACATTGGTTACCTATATTGGCAAGCACCAGATCCAAAATGCTGGTACCCCTTGTGGGGGTGTCAACCAGCTGGTTCAGGGTATTAGAGTTAACAAAGTCAAGTAACTTTTTGGCAAGTGAGTTTGAGGATGAGTAATTTACCCAGTCAATCGATGGGTAGTTAAAGTTACCCAAAACCGTGGTGTTCAGATGTATCTTGATAAACTCAAGTAAATCCAAATAGGCAGAGTGGGTGCCCTGATTCATGGCGGGGGTCCTGTAGCTGCCAATGACTTGAATAGGTGTCCTACCAACAATTAATTGCACCTGAGGTATCGCCAGTGAATCATAATGTTTAACCAATCTGAAGGAGTATTTATCTGTAAAGAATATTGATACACCTCCTCTTTCAGTTTTCATGCCTTCAGTTTGTGGTCTGAATATGTGGAAGGAGGTGTATTCCAGTATGGCTGGGTTGCTTTCCACAGCCTTGAACCAGATCTCATGACTGCACAAATGTCTGCATCTTCAAAGGTGAGGACTGCTTCTAGTGAATGCATTTTCATGTTCAGACTCTCAGCGTTTAGCAGCATAACCTTGAGGTTGTTTTTAGATGGAGTTTTTACGTCGGGGAATTTTGTCCCTGAGGCACTGCCTAAAAAAGTCACTACGGGGATGGAAGAGCCTTAGCCAGTAGCTAAAATCCCAGGGGTGACAGATGAAGACAATCTCTGGCAAAGTATCAAGGTCTGTCAATCATATTATCCCAGGCTGACAGATACTGGACCCCATTAGAACGACACCAGAAACAAAGCCAATTATTGAGCTCAATCATTTTCTGTTTGTAGTGTGGCATCATCCTAGGTGAAGGTAAAATGCTGCTTAAGTCTAGGGACATGATGCCCAAGACACACAATCCGAGAGCTCAGTCATGTTTCTCTTCATATAGTCCAGAGGGGTACATCTCAAGTCATTCACACTAACATGGAATATAATGGAGTCATAACAGTATCTGTTGTTGAGAGAGTCAAGTGCATGTGTGATATGGTGGATCCTAGCACCTGACAGACAGCTGACCATGACCTTTTCCTTATTCAGCCTGATGAAGGGGACATCTGTGTGTCTCATGATGGAATCACCTATGACTAATATGTTTGGTTTGTGTTTTGCCTTGAGAGCTTGACAGGTTAGACACTGGTGCATGTGCTAGTATGTGTACTGTGTTCTGTAGAGGAAGTATTATGTGTAGCGTGCTTGTGTTTGTGTTTGGGAGGTCTCTAGTGTTTAGGTATGCTTCTGGTGAAGACCTACGCATATGTAGGTATGTGAGATATGTGTTTGGGTGGAGTAAGAGATGAGGTGTGCATGCTGACAACCCACTCCTAGTCATATGTACTGACTGGTGTGTGACAGAGCATGGATTCAAGGTTCTTAATATAGTTGCATCTCTCAAATGTTGAGTTTGTGTGGACTAGGAGTAGAGGGTTGTCAGTGAACATGAGGCAAGTTGCTACACTGCCTCAGGATGCTCATGTTGACCAAGCTGGCTGGAGAAACTGTGGGAAATTGCCTGTCCATAATGTTAGGTAAATGTATATAATCAGGAAAAGAGGTCACACTTAGGAATGGCTAGTGGGTGAGAGGTGTGTTGGTACCTCTGAGATTAGGCTTAGTGTTCCACCTGACAGTACAGCAGGGCCACAAGCAAAGTATAAAGGGAAAATTTAACAAGCAAAATGTTTGCTTCTATAACCACCAACAGTAACCACTGCTATGTGTTAGTGCACAATGGTGCACTACATGCAAACAAGCTCAAAAGCGGGGCTTAAATAATACAAGAAATAACCCTTTTAACTCAAACTAGCAAATAAGGAAGTTCTCTCTGAGCTCTAGTCCAATAACCCCCAATTTGATGGGACCCAGACAGCACTCTCCTCCCACATGGGTGCAGAAGGCCCTTCTCCAACAGGTTTGGATTTGATGCTCAGAAGTTACAAAACAGACTCGAAACAGCAAAGCTGGAACTGGACTATGGTACAGCTGAACTAGTGCAATATACAGTAAAATGTAGCAAAAAACAGTTCAGACAATTCAGACAGACAGTAGAATACAAATAGAAATTAAAAGTGCAATATAAGAGCAAAAACAGGTACTTGTAGATAGTTGGAATAAACAAATGCCTCAGATATTGCTGTATCTCAGTGAAGAGCTGGTTTTAATGCTCAAGTGATACCAAACAGTCTAGATTCAGCAAGTTTGAATATGGTCTATGCTAACTAGAAATTCAAAGTATATAGAATCACAGTCACAACAGCAACAAAAAAAAAACAGTTTAAATAAATTAACAATTCACCAGCAATTCCCAGCTTAGAAGGGTGTAGGCAACATTCTCCTTCCACAAGAGTCTGGACCTCAACTCTCCTAATGTAAATTACCCGGTATGCAGCCCAAGTGCTTAAACTAGAACTAAGACATATTTCAGAAAAACACACACAATGAGCCTTCAACCAGCAATTCCCAGCTTAGACGTGTGTAGGCTCCTGCCACAAGAGTTTAGACCATGAATCTTCCTAATATAAAACCACTGGTCTGGAACCCAAATGCTTAATCCTGAACAAATCCACAATAAGCCTTCACTCAACAATTCGCAGCTCAGAAGGGCAGAGGTTACCCTCTCCTCCCACAAGACTGTAAACCACAAACCTTCTTCATGTAAAATAACAGGCCTGAAAACCAAGTCCTTAAGAAAGGCTTAAAGAAACTTCTTTAATCGGTCTAAAAAGGGGCCCCCGGGAAAAATTTAAATTCAGAAAAAAAGTTTTGCCTTAAAAAAGAAAAAAAGTAAACAGGAAAAGGCAAAACAAAAAATTAAAGTCCCCTTTTTTTCCCCTGGGAAGGGAAAAATTTAAGGTTTGTGTTTTCCCCTTTTTTTTCCCGACCTTTAGAAAACGTTGAATTGGGGCTGGGGGGTTTTTTTTAAAAAGGGCGGGGCCCAACCAAAAACCCATTTTAAAAATTAAAAAAACTTTTATTAAAAAAAAAATGAGACGTTCAAAAGCGGGCTCCCCTAAGAAAGCTCAGTAAAAAAGAGGGGGTTTCTTTAACTGTAGGAAAAAACTTAAAAATTCAGACACTTTTAAAATTCAAAAAGGGAAAAATCAAAAAATTTTTTTTATCAATTTTGAACAAAATTTAAAAAAATTCTCAAAAATTTTAAAATTCAAGGAAGTCAAAGAACCCAAAGCAGGGGGGTCCAAAAAAACCCAAATTTTTAAAATCAAAAAGATAAAGGGTTTTAAAGAAAGGGGGCCCAACTAAAAGCATTTTATCCAAGCAATCCCAAGGGGTGCAAACCCAAAACCCATTAAACAAACAAGGTTAAGAAGTTTAATATTTAAAATAAATCATAATTGGGTTAAAAGAAAAATTCCCCATTGAAACCCAAGTGTTATATTAAAACCCCCAGGTATTGCCGGGAGCCCCCAAAATTTTGCTTTTTCTACATTTCAAATAAATTTTGGAAAATTTTTAATCCTTGGGAAAAGGGGAAGGGGTTTAACCCCTTGGTTTAAAAATGTTTAAAAAAACGGGGTGAAACAAAGAATTTTATTTAAAAATTTTTAGGTAAAATTGATTAAAAGTGATAATCCCCCAAACAAATTTTAGGGAAAACAAAACAATAAATTTTTTAATTCAATGCCCCCTCCCTAAAAATACCCTCTTTAAAAATTTGGACGGGGCCCAAACCAAAAAATTTAAAAAAAACCCCTTTGAAATTTATTTAGGAAAGGAGGTTAAAGAAAACTAATTCACTTCCAAATGGTTCTGTCCAAGTTTTAGATTTTGGTAAAAACCCTTTAAATTAAAATCCTAGTGGGTTTCTAACCAATTTTGATTTGTTACAAATGGGGTGGAAAATTTCATGGGGGTTTAGATAACAATCCCCCGAAAATTCCCAAACATTAATAAAAAAAACCCCTAAACAAAATTTGGGCAATTAAAAAAAATAATTGGGCCTTTTTTTTTGCTAAACTGGTTCCCCTAAAAAAAATTTTTTTTAAAAAATTTATCCCCTTTCAATTTGCAAGGGTTTACCCCCTTCAAGACCAAACAAATTTTTTAAAAAAAATGGGAGAAATGATTTGTAAAAATGGCCGGAAACCCAAAGAAAGGAAATTATTTTTATTTAGATAATTTTTTTGGGTTGAAAAAAAATTTGTTCCCTTTTAAAATATTTAAAATGCTACTGTTTTTAAAATTTTTATCAAATGGGTTCCCCCAAATTAATTTTAAGATTTGAAATTATGTTGAATATTAAAACATATTTGCCCCTTGGCATTAAAAATTTTTTTACGGAAATGCAATTTAAAAATAAAAAGGGAAAATTCTTTAAAAGAGTAAAAAAACCCAAATTCAAATAAAAAATTTATAAAAAGCAAAAGGGGGAAAACAAACTTTTGAAAAATTTAAGTAAAAAAATTTGAATTTAAAAAGGGGAAATTTTAAGGTTTTTAAATTTACCCCTCCCAAAATATTTTTTGGATGCCTTCCAAACCCCTCCACAATTTTGCCCAAAGGTTTACAAAATAAGGTATTACAAATTTTTAATTTTAAAAATTTTGTTGTAAAGAAAATTTAACAAATTTGGGGATTTTTAAAATTAAAATGAATTCAATTGGGTTGTTGATTTAACAGTTTTTTTACGAATTCCCCAAAAACAAGAAAATTTTTTTTTAAGGATTTTTTTAAAATTTCAAAGAAATTCAAAGGTTGGTTTTCCCCAAAATTTTTATTTTTTTTCCCAGTTTAATTAAGGGGGGATTTCCCTTCCTACCAAAATTTCTTATAAAAAATAATTTTAAAAATGTTTTAATTTCCCTTGTTATTAGTTGGGGTTTTAAATTTTGTGGGAACAAAGGGAAATTAAACTTTTTTTTAAATTAAATAAAAGATACTAAAATTTTTTTCTAAACTTGAAAAATTTTTAAAAGTTTTACATTGGGGGTGTTAAAAAAAAATTTGGGAAGGGCAAAAATAAATTTTAAAAAAATATGATGGGTTTTGTTTGGGGAAATTTTCCCAATTTAAAAAAAAATTAAAAATTTTAACAAAAACAGGATTAAAAAAATTTTTCTTTAAAACTAAAACTTTTAATTTTAAAAGGGAAATTTTATTGGCGTTTATTTTTAAAGTATTTAAAACCATTTAAAAAATTTTACATTAAGGTTTGAAAATCTTGTTTATTAAAAAAATTTTTTTTTGGTTGGGCATTTTTTTCTTAAATTTTCAACTTTTGGTTTCCCTATTTTTTTTTTGTTTCCTAGAAAACAGAAATTTAAATTTTTAAAGGGAAAATTTTGAAAATTAAAAATCCATTAAAAATTTTTTGTTATGAAATTGTTATTTTTAAACTTTTCCTTAAAATCCATAGAAAAATAAATTTTAATGAACTTTTGTGTTTTAAAAATAAGGGTTATTAAAATTTAAGTTTTGTTTTAAAATTAAAAGAAATTGTTTTTTTTTCACCAAAATAGGAAATTTTTCAAAATAAAAAGTAGATTTGTTTTACATTTTATTAATTTTAAAAATTTGGAGGGGCCCAAAAAAATGGAAAAAAAAAGTTTTTTATGTTTCTATTTTCTAAAAAATTTATTTTTTAAAAAAACAGAGAAGGGGTCCCCTTAAATTTCCTGTTCTTTGATTAATTTTATCAATTGGATATTGGGGTTTTTTTGATTTGGTTTTTTTTTTTAACAAATAAATTTTTTTTATTTTTTTTGTCTTTTTTTTTCATTGTTTCTAAAAAAAATTTTTTACCCTATTTTTTTTTTTGTTTCATGGGAAAAATAAAGGGTTTCCTTATGTTTTTTTTTTTTTAAAATGAGGTAGAAAAAAAATTTTTTGGGGTGGGGTTAAAAAAAAATTTTGTGAACTAAACAATTATTTTTGGGTTTTAAAATTCGGGAAATTTTTTTTTTTTATCAACACTTTGAAAAAATCAAAAAAATGTTTTTAAATAAATTTTTATTTCCTGGGGAAAAAAGTCCCCCAGTTCCAAGGGTTTCTATCCTTTAAATTCCTGGAAAAGGGGGTTTTGGGTAACAAATTTTTCTGGACTATAGGGTCTGTTTTGGTTTTTTTTTGCATAAAATCCCTTCTCTATTGTTTTTTCCTTTTTCAATTGCCCATAAATTTGTTTATTAAGCCCCCTTAGAAAACTTATTTTTGGTTTAGAAATTTTAAGGAAAATTTTCGAGGGTTTGTTTTTAAAGTTTTTTAAACCGGCTAAACTCAAAGAAAAATTAGTCTACTGGGAAAATTTTTAAAAGGGACTTTATAATTTTTAAATAAAAAAACTGGTCTTATGTGGGGGGGTCCCAAAATAAAACCTAACCTTTTCTCAATTCTTAAAGCCTTTACGGTTTAATTTAACAAGAAAAATTTTAAAAGGGAAAAAAAAATTAGAATTTTTAACTAAAAATCCGGGGTATAACATTCAACAAAAATTTAAAATTTTCTTAACCCTTTTCGGGTTTTAGTACAAAATCCAAAGGGGGGTTTAATAATTAATTTTTTTAAAAAAAAAGGGTGTTAAATGGGAACCCGGGGGGAAAATTTTAAAGGGAATCTCTCGAAAATTTTTGGGGTTTTATTAAAAAAGGTTTTAAAAAGAAATTTTTTTTTTTTTTGCAACCTTTCAAAATTTTCCAAAATGTGTGTAATTTTAAGTTTTTGGAGGAAAGTACATTTAAAAATTTTCCCAAAAATTTGGGGGTTTTAAAAGACGGGGTCTTTTTAATTTTTGTAAAAACCCCCCAAAACCCCAAACACAAAAAAAAAACTCAAAAAACCCCCACCCCCAAAACCCAACCCAAAACACCCACTTCACCCCCACACAACCCCCAACCAAAACAAAAAACCCACCCCAAAACACAACACACAACACCCACAACCAAAACCACAACCACACACAAAACAACACAGAAAAGATGCATTTTTTTTCTTCCTTTTTTAATTTCCTTTAAAGAAAAAGTACTTTTAGAAATTAAATAAACTGAATCTATGTTCCCCTTTATCAACATGAGTCTCTTTTCTAAAACAA
The DNA here is from genome assembly GCF_019279795.1 of Protopterus annectens. Taxonomy (NCBI): domain Eukaryota; kingdom Metazoa; phylum Chordata; order Ceratodontiformes; family Protopteridae; genus Protopterus; species Protopterus annectens. The sequence continues at coordinate 304,471,416 of NC_056750.1, forward strand.
AATCCTTCTGACCATGTATTATGGATAAAAGAAACATAAATACATAAAACATTTTTTTTTTTTTAACCACAAAAAAAAAAATGTGCATTTAAAATAATTATCAACGCTTTCAGTAATCTAAAACAACTTTTTTTTTTTTAAATTTTTTTTAAACACTCCTAAAATTTAAGTGCTTAGCAAATAAAACCATTAGGTTTTTTCTTAAAAAAAGCACTTATATTTGCCTAAGGAGACTTTTTTAAATTATTTAATTAATACCCTCTAAAAAGTTATTCTCAAATAGGGTTGATGTAAATTTCCCATTCTTTAAATACACCCCACACAAAAACAAACAACCAAAACCACCCAAAAAAACACCACACCAACAACCACACCAACCCACCCAAAAAAACCCCAAAAGTCCCCAACCAACCCCCAACCAACCCCATAAACCAAAACCTTTTAAAACCACAACCCAACCCAAAACACTCAAAACCCCCAATAAAACATAAACACCAAGACAAAATTTCTAAAAAATTATAAAAATGGAGAAACAGTAATGCACACTTTTGCATCCTCTATACACAAAGTTTGGGGGGCTAAACCTTAACACTTTCAATTTACCCAGCCATAAAGGTGAAAAATTGGTGTTTCAGAAAATGGGACCTCCTCCCCTTTGCTGTACCAAAAACCATAAAACAAACCATATAATTTCACACGGGGACGGCTTTTTACCTGAATCTTCGAATTTGTGGATCCTTGTGCATTCAACAGTCACTGCATTGGTACACTTAACAGTCAGTGCGTTGGTACACTTGTTAACAGTCAGTGCATTGGTACACTTGTTAACAATCAGTGCATTGCTCCCCAAATTAGTCATTGGTACACTAATTTCTGTAAAGTGTTTGCATATCATATGATGTTCATTAACTTTTTTTTTTTCAGATGGCATTCTTTTTTCCCATTTTTTTGGTTTTGGTTTTTAAGAAAATTTCATTTCCCCTTTTTTCCTTTACCATTCAAAGAAGAAAAAATTACAGGAACAGAAATGGATTTTTAAATTATAAAAATCACCTGTACAGTGAGCTGACTTGAAAGCCCTTATTTGTGAACATTCAAGTTTTAAAAGCAGCAAAAGTTACATGGTTTGGGAAGCCCCAATATCGGGGGCCATTGGGGCCAGCTGGGTGTTAGTACACAGCAGCAGTCATTTCTGAATGCAGATATTCTACATTTGCAGTCTAAGTTTGAGCACTTCATCGCTCCAGTTGTGGTATTTGGACTGTAGCAAAAACTTTTCATAGTTTTTTGCTACGTAACAAAAAAGGTTTTCTTCAGCCTAATGTTTGGGGGGTAGGGCCACATGGGGACAGAAAGGGGCCAGAAAGATTATCTGCTGCACACACAACTCTCAACCAATCAGGGACAAACCTCAACAGAATGAGGGACAAATCCAGAAATAATCAGGGACATTTTTTAATTATTATTATTAACTTGGGAAATTGTCAGAGTAAGGGAATGTGAATTAATGGATTCAGAATTTGAATTTAAAACTTGTTTCATATGAATTAGAGACCATATGATCCAAACTTCAAAACATCGAAATTCTGAAATAAATAGAAAAACAAAACCATGTTCCTCAACATTACCCCCAACACCCCCCTGCTATTTAAATATACCAACTCCGAGATCACACTACAGTGAGGAAAAGGGAAAGTCTCTAGTTCCGCACTATATGGAGATCTCCTTTCAGAACGTTCGAAGTTTTAAAACTTCGATCATATGGTCTCAACTATATGACAGTCGAAGTTTTAAACCTTTGATATTCTGAAGGGAACCTGAATTAATATACATTTTGTGAAGTAAAATAAGTCTATATATCAAAACACTTTCATTATTTATTAAGTGTAATTCACCACCACTAGTTTAGGATGGATTAAGAGAGACAGAGCTAAAAAGTGAATCAAAATCAGGGACAACTGAGAGGTATGCCTGCACCTATGCTCTGACATACACCTTTGAATGTAATGTCATGCCTATGGAATGACTCCAAATAAAGTACTGAAAGGGAAAAATATCACCATTACATGGTCAAGCGAACTCTTTCATCATACAGAATTCTTGGACTTGTTCTTACCATGTCTTTTGTTTTCCTGCCCTCTATCTCAAGTTGTACTGAAAACAGTTTGGATCATTTACAGAACTTTCATGGTCAGTGAGTAACAGCTTGCTACTTATTTTACATATTTATGCATCTTCCATCATTTAAATTAAAGGCAATTTTTCTCTCAGGGATAATTATTAAAGATAAAAGAAAACTTATTTATGGCTTCAAATGCAGCTAGTTATTGTTCTCTTTAAACTGCTGTTACCCTTGCTATATGCAGGTGTGACATATCAAGTTGCAAAGAGCAGAGCAGAGGACAGTCTCAGGGAGAGTCTGTTTATAGTGTCATGTCATACATCCAGGTTAACTGTTTGATCTACGTGAGCTATTCCTGACTGAAGATGGTATGCACACCTGAAACTGTTGACTTTAGTAAGCCCTGCCTTATTATTGTGGGCAGAGAAAAGCAGCTGCTAATCATGTAACACGATTCTCATATGTGTTGTTACTACATTACATAAAGAGGCACACTAGTGTCTAGGATTCAGAAGTCACCCAGCTTGCTAATGTAGCATTTCAATGAAAGTGCCTTCAGTGTGAATGACACGACAGAACTGCACAAAAGAAAATAAGACAACAAATATGTATGCCAGTGGTACATGAGTGGAAACATCATCCTTGGGGTAGAAAAAAAGGTTAGACAAAAGGAACAGCTATAATTCTGAGGTAATGTAAAGTGCAAAAGAAGCCTACCGTGATGGAAATCAAGTTTAATTATGATGTAGATGTCTGCGTAGGGACAACAGAGCAGTATAATGGCTAGTGTTGCTGCCTCACACAACATGGCTTCCCATTTCCACTTCTATCTGGGAGCCTTCTGTGATACATTTTTATGAATTCCTTTTGAAGCATGGGTCTTTGACAGGGGTTCTGGTTTCCTTCCACATCCTGTAGTAGTCCTGATTAAATTGATAATACTCCAGTTTTGGTCATTGGTTTTGTCTGCACTCTGAATGTGTTTCTAGAAGTAGTTGTTTGGCCCTTCAGTCATTACTTGCTGATACTGGCCCATTCTCTTCAGCCATGAACAGGATAAAGCAGATATAAGAAAATGAATGAATGCATTAACAAATGAATCTGTAGCTTCATAAAAAAC